>NW_009922280.1:38636-65079 GCF_000696875.1 Nestor notabilis | reverse complement strand
GTGTTGTTGCTCTAAAATGAGTGCGACTTCATGGAATTTTATTTAAAAATAATTTTCTATATTAATTATCAAGGACTGGCAACCTTGAGCAGTCTAAGTACTCCTGTAGCTTATGTGGTGGTTTTGTGGAATTTGAGGAAGGAAGGATTGCAGTCACCAACACTGGAGGAGCATGTATCAAAGTCCCTTAAATGCTGCAGTCTTATCCCTGTAATTTGTTGGTCTCATATATAGGTAAGGCTACTTTATTTGTGGAGTTGAATATTCCACAAAGATAATCAGCTTTTGTAAATTTAAAACATAGAAAAATTTACAATGCAGTTACAGTTCATTGCTCTAATAGTCTAAAAATGTTTGCCCTCATTTCTCCCCGAGTCTCCTGTAGCTTAATTTTCCTGATGGAGACATTTTGATGAAGAAGAGAAACACAACTGCTCACTTGCTGCTTTTTTTGCTGAGGTATTTTATTACAAATTTGCATATCAAGCAGTTTGATTTCTCATTGTAATCCCTGATTTTTTTATGACTATCTTTGTGAATGTAGAATTGTTTTTGCAGTTGCAGCAAAACCAGCCCTTGGTGCAATTTTATAAGGGATACACATATGTCCTCTGACACAATTCTCTGCAGGGTCACTTAAGATGATGTGATGTTGACCAAATTAAACTTGTCTGGTTACTTTACATACCTGGATGCTATCTGGAAAAAGCTCTTTTCAACTAATGATGTTCTCAATTTTTCTGTTGCTAATTCAACTGCCTTCAGTTGAATATATTTCCTTCCTAATTCACTATGCATATATTTTATGAGCCCTCAATCTTCTCATGCTTGTTTCCACGAGTTATTTTTGACAGTTGAGAACAGTTTGAGGACCAAATGCAGTTTTCTCAAGCTTGTAAACATGTTTTTCTATCTTCAGCCAGTGCTTCAGTTCTGTCAGCATATATTACAATGCCTATAAATGCAAATATTGTTAATGAAAGTTCGACATCTCCCAGATGCTTATGCTAAAGTAGTCCTACTGCTTCTGATTAATCACTTAATTAGATAGCTGATGCTTCCAATACTTCTGACGAATATTCTGGGGTTTAGATCAATATTGCATTTTCCAATATCTTCTGGGATCTGGACTGCTACATGTGACAGAGCATGAATGATAATGCCGAGGATGATATTAGCTTTCTTTATGAATTAGCTTGATTTTGTTTCAGTTATGCTTAGGTGTATAAGGGATCTGTGAGTATTTGATATTGTGAGCATCGCTGCAAATACTCAGTTTCATGCTGTAAGTTGCAAAAGCAACTCAAAATACTGAATTCTTACTGAATTTGTGCCTCCTGTTTATTGCTTATGGTTGTGTCAAAGTAAAAAGTTACTTGGAGAGTAGCTACCTTACCAGTAATAAACTCTTTCCTACAGAAAATATTTTAAAGCCTTAGAAAGCCAACCACAGCCAAAGGTTGCATGTTACTTTCATCTAATACCCTAATGCTAAACTGTGCTGAACTGCGTAATATTCACAAACATCTTTGTGTGTCACTGATCTGGGGAGTGACACTCAGATCAGGCGTTTGAAATGCAGTGTCTGTATCATGCTTTACGTATTCACTGCTGGATTGGCTGTGTGAAAGTGAAATATGTGATCAGTTAAAACTGATAATTGAGAATTCAAAGCTCCTCAGTGGGATGTTTTTACTGTGAGTTGTTGTCTTGGTTGGTAACATGCTTGTTGGGTGAAATCTTTTCTGATGGCATTTCTGGAAACATAACCAAGAGTAATGCCAAAAATGGAAGGGTCTGAGGTAGAGCTCAGTGAAAGGCTGTGGAAAGGTTCCAGATTTTACTGGTGTTTACAGTTTTGGTGTGACTTATACTTAAGGCAGAGAATAGAAAGTATTAAATTCTAATTTGAAATAAATCTTAAAATAGGAACCCTTATTTTAGCCAGGCATAGTTAGGAGTTTGGCTACATTTTCCCATATTTAAATGTGAATTAAATGATTTGGATCCTGATGCTAAAGTGAAAGATGTCCTTAACCTGGCTCTTGTCCTGGCACTAGAGTAGGTAACTTTCTAATGAAAAAAAAAAACAAAACCCAAAAAAAACCAAAGCAGAAGTTCACCATGGTCTCTATTTCTACAGGACCTGGCACGGACATTGAGAGAAATACAACTTCTGTGTTTTACTCCAGTTACATCTGTCTAAATATAAGAATGATATTTTGGTGCTGAGAGTAGTTACTGAGTTTCCACCTTGAATAACCATTGACTAATTGGCAAAGTGGGAATATTTTGAAAGCAGCAATATTTTCTGGTAATGACATGAGGTTTTCTGTAATTATCATCCTCCACATACTATTCAGATAGAATTTTACATCTGGAAATTTCCTCATGTTGAATTCAATAATTACCATAGTTTAACTATTACCAGACACTGGTCCAGTTAATACTCTCTCCTGTGCATGAATGCAATAATTGAGTAGGTTTTGTTGTGGGCAATTTTTTTTTGTTTGTTTTCCCTGTAGTAGTAAACAAAGCTTATGTCTTGTCTTTAACATTGAAAGAAGACTAAATTCATTAATTACGAATGATGAAATTGTGAAACTACTTCTCGAGTGCTATTTGTTATTTGCCGGAAGTTACCCATGGTCTAGGGGGTGTAGATGCTGTTGATAGTGTGTGCTACCCAATCTTACTAGTCATGGATTTCTGCACTTGAAAAAGGCACTTGATCATCATTATGAAAATATATCAATGTTGTCATTAATCATAGTGACCTATGAATTTTAGGGAGAGTGGTGTCACTTATTTAAGTCACACTGCTAGGATGGCATTCACTGCAGTTACTTTCGGCTGTCTGGAAGTGGTGTCATTAGCTTAAGGTAGTTGCCTGGATTCCCTCTGTGTGTAAGTGGAAAAAAATCAGGCATTTTAAGAGGCAGTTTGGGTCTACCTAATTAACTGATCTACTGAACAAAATGTCATCCAGCGTCCATCAGCCTCCACTGAATGTCATGTGTGCCTCAGTAATTAGCCTTGACTCTCCATATAATCTGTTATAACTGATGCTGCTGGATGTATCCTACTTCTCAGAGACTGAACTTTGTAACTGTCTACCTTTAGGGAAGTAACTTCTTTATCTTAAATTACAACAATGAACTACATTCCTATAATTTCAAGCTGGAATGCCACTTTGCCAATCAACCTCACAAAAATTCTAAGTTGTGATATGTCAAATCGCAACAAAAAATTTACACATGTCAAAGCAGAAACTTCTGTAAATATTTTTTTTTCCTCAAGAAATTGCTTTAAGTATTTGCTAAAATTCAGGATTTCTGAGCCAATTTTTACCCTATATGTGGGTACTTTGATTTTTTTCAAAATGGTTACTTGCTTTGCATGAGTATAGGCATGTTCATACATTATTTATGATAGAAAAATCATCTTGGGCGAATAGCTGGGAGAGCTTAAAAAAATAAAAGGACACTCAGAAAAAGAAAAGCAAAACCTGTGTGGAAAGCAGTAAGAATGAAATGATTTAAAAGTAGATTCTGTGTCAAACTAATTTATGTATGTCCACGAGCAAGGATTTTAGCCATTTTCTAGATAAAGAAACAAAACTTGAGAGGAATGCTCTATGTTTGGTCGATGAGGAAATATAGATGGTGTACACCTATTTTGACCAAACAAGAACAAGGTAAGAAAACATGATAATGTTAAAATACTGGGGAGTTGTTTCAGCATGACATTAAAATGCGTGTTTCTGAAGTAGGATATCGGAAATATCTATATTTCATTGAGGTGTGTGTGCAGGGATGTATCATGTATAAGTTAGCAAATGTTAATCGGTAACTGAAGGCAGAGGAAATTTGTGTGATAACTTATACTTCCTGAACTATGCGCTTTCTGAAAATATTATTTAAAACAGTCATAGTTGACTGTCACATCCAGAAGCAGCTGTGCCCCTCCAAGTGTACATTTCTGGGGGAACTTTGGTATACTGAAACACCAGTATTATAATATTGGTTGATTATATATACGTCCTCTCTTTAAAGACAAATCTATGGATAATTTGAAATTCAAGAAGCAGCTATGTATGTGGTAGAATACTGGCTTGATCGTACCTTTACTATCATTTATGCCTTTTTCTATTATGTTTGGTTTGAATTTGCATTTTGCTCTGTGTGTCCCAGCTACTGGTCTGGTACTGAGCATCAGAAGAAGTCAGCGTGACAGCGACTGGCCTTCCAGATTGCCCTGGGCATTGGAGGGTGGGGAGGAAGATGCCAGTTTGATACTAATCCTTTTGATTTCTCTGTGTATCATGGATAACTAGATGCAATGATTTTGAAAAACAGCATAATCGAATGCTACTTAGTAATAAAACTTTGTAACCAATTTGAAATAGCAATTGAATACTGGAATTATACCAATTGTACCTGCCCAGTTCCTTGCTGGATTTGTAGAGAAACCAGAACCTAGTTCTCCTATGTCCATAAAAAACTATAAATTACTTCTTGTTCTTGTTTAACTTTTACCATTCTTCACAAATATTTGGTTTTGTAGCTTCAAATTTATTTAAACAAATACTTTTTGTTCATTGGAAGTTTACATATGCAGCATATTTAGCCATGTATGTCTTTAAATTTTAATCCTTAAAGATATTCACAATTGGCAGTTTCATGAAAACATACATTTATGTCCTGATTGCACTTAACTGAAGTAGAAGTCAAGGTAAATCTCTTTGTCCACTCATGCTCAGAATAAAAAATAGTGGTTAACTGGGTCTCAAAGATACTGTATAAACAAAAGCATTATCTACACTGATAAACAAAACATCCAAAGCAAAGTACCCAGCAAAGTATATGAAGAAAGATATCAAGGAGGATCAGAAAAGCTTTCTTAATTTGAAATATTTGAAGTTGATATAATACCATTTTTGGTTTATCTACTGAAAATCTACCCATATAGTGTTGATTTGGTATAGGAATGTAATTGTGTGAGGATATGCTTTTGGGAGAGTATAGCATTTTATTGGATGTGTGGGACTTCAAGAACTTTCATTAGAAAATGGATGTATAACTGCACCAAAGACTAGCAACCAAAATGTTGGAATTTTAACCTCAGATCTGATATATAATTTTCTGATTCACTTGAAAAGGTTCACAGAAACTGGCTGAATTTACTTGTCTCACTGAAAAATGAAAATATACTGTTTAACTTCCTAATCATCACACTGAATAATAGTTTTCATTGCTGAATGTATTCACAGGAAAGAAGCCTTATCTGCGAGAGACATGCCCAATAATAAAAATATCTTGAAAATATAACTTAATCAGGAAGTGTACAGCCTCTAAATTTAGATTAATTTGAAATCAGTCCTTCTGAAGACAACTTGCTGGCCACTATTCAGATAAGGACAACATGCTGAGAGGAAATCTGGAGCATATGCAATAGCTATTTTAAATCAGTTTTGAGGAAGCGGATATGATTTTGGGTTTTTTTTTTCTTACACATATGTTCTAATTTATATGAATCAAATATCTACAATAACCTCCTATTTCTTTTCTATAGTCTGATAAAAAGTGGCCAGCAAGTTGTGCCTACAGCCTCCAATTAACCTGTAGCTCTTTGAAAATGGTCTCATTTGGTTTTATGATGACTATTCATAAAATACTATAGTGGCTTATTGATTTTCATAACAACTTCAATTATGAAAAAAGCCACGTATTTTTGTGAAGTGTCTAAATATCAAATAATACATTTTGGGGCCTGAAAAATCTATCTTTTTTTTTTTTTTTTAGGTTATATTGGGCTACTTCTCTGCTGATCTCTTGAGTATTTCTAAAACTAATACTGCTGCATTGTACTGACAATATATCACAGAATATAAGTGTACTCTATTGCTTCAGATCTAGAATACCTTGGGCTGCCTTCTCATCCATACTGAAAAGTCTTCTTTTGTTCTTGTTGGGTTTTTTAAAATAGAAGTAGTGTGGTGTGGGTCAAAAGATTATTCAGTTAAAATCTAAACCTGTGATCACAAAATCTAAACCTGTGATCACAGTAGTGTGCTATGGAATCATAAGGCAGAACACAGAAAACTTATATTTGAGTCAAGATCTTTTCCAATGTCTCTCATAACATTCCCTCTGAGAGTGTGGCTTTCAGTAACAAAGATTTGCTTGCTATGTTGAACCATGTAAATAACCTCTGTAAAGCTGAGTGTGTCTTAATCAGAAGGGGAGGTTGTCCTTTAGTAATTTATACAAATGTTACTTTAGCATTTGATTACTCATTTATTTGACTTGTCAAAGCTGATCAGATATTCACTAGGTGGCAATGGTCTCTTAGTGATGAATTTGTTTTCATGTGTGTGAAGCAGTAATCATGGGGACCTGTCAATTAATAATTGCTAATTAATATAAGTACGTAGTCAGTCTTTGCTTTCATCATAATCACTGTGTGACACTTGGCACAGAAGAAAATATCATGTGGAATAAATTGTATTTCTTCCAGTAGAAGTGGCTCAGGACTAGGAGATGCCTGAGCAGATGTTGACACAAATGCAAACCAGAAGGTTAGTAGTGAATTCTAGATTTAGTATCAAGATAGTTGTCCTCATTTCCTGATTTCTCTATAATTTGATACTTAGGGTACGTTAGGTTTTCTTAGCCATCCAACTACAGCAGGTGAGGGAGAGGAGGAGGGAGATGAAAGGCAGAAGACTTGCTCCTTTCTTGGAAAATTTATTTTATGTTTCTTGGGACCTGACAAGTGCATGTGTGAAAGAGCTCATTATGTAGCAATAAATGGAGTTGCTCTGGCTTTGAATTATGGTATTAACACTAGTGCATTTGTTTCCAGTAGTGTCTGTACTCTAATGGATGCTTCAGAAACACGTGGAAGTCCATTTCTGATGCATTTGCACAGAAGTGAAGATATTTTTTGGCAGTGTATTGTTCTGTGGGCTTTTTCCTAATGTGTATCATAGATGCATCACAGTAAAAACACTGCTGTTGCAAAATGTGGTTTGGGTATCAGGCTGCTGTACAGGTGCAAAGATGAGCAGAAGCAGACTTAAGGTCATAACTTTAGCGTAACTTCAAGTATTTATTCTTTTAATTAATACCCTCTGATACAAAGTCATCTAGACTGATAGATGACTGCAGTTGATGGCAGTCATTTGCAGGATTCTAAAGAAGACACTGTTTATACTGGTATTCAACTGTTTAAAGTTATCTCTATTAAGCATTAATTCTAATGTATGTTATGTACTAGGGAATTGCTAGGAGCAGGGTGGATGGTGGTGCTTAGCTATTGTACTGGTATACAAATACTTCGGGAAAGGAAATGTTTTTGTTTCCTTCCCTTCTTCCTTTCCTGGTCAAATAAAGACAGTAGGTTCTGGGTTTTCTTTATGAGATAAATTATCCTTGTTGTGTAAACCTGGTTCCCATCAGGAATATTTACTCTAGATGGATCCCAAAGGAAAATATCCCAGGTCTCCAAAGAGCAGCTTCTGTATGAGCCACTGATGTGCTATTTAAAATAATAATTAATAAAATCTTCAGACAATTTACAGGATTTTCTTGTAATAATCTCTCCTTAGATTACTTGATTCTTTTATTTTGCACTGAACAAGTTAATGTTTTTGTAAGTCCCCTTGGTGTACACTGTTGTTAAATTATTGCATTTTTTGTAATATGCATCATGAGGCATAAACAAACATTACAACAGTTTGCCAGACAATCATAAAATGATTCTACACTATGCAATGTTTTAAACTTTGAGAAGCAAATTAATTTGCATACATCCCTGGTGCATTATAAAGGATTAGCTAAAGCCATTTCTGTGTAATGTAATTCTTTTAGCTCATTTTTGTTTAGGGGCAAATCCAGGCTAAATGTGATAAATTGTTTCCTGCAACTAACTTGCTCAAGTCTAGTTGTGAAGACTACTTTTAAAGAATTTTCAGTAGAAATATAATTTTCCTAAAGCACCCAAGATAATGTCTAAGGATTTCCTTGGTTTACTTTGCTCTGCGTATCTTTTATCCTCCATAAAGTTTATACTAACACTAGGTTTTTATACTCTTCAGAAATAAGCTGGAACAGAAAGGCTGAACCAGATATTCAGAGCTAGATATCTCTTTTGTTGTTTTGAGTTAGCTGTGACCATTTGATGGTTGCTTATCTTAGAAATATCTCTAATTGACAGACAGTATCTCTAATTGTATCAGACAATGGTTTCTATTAAAAAATCTCCAGCTGAGAAGAGCTTTTGCTGCAAATACTGTGTATTTTGGGAGTTTTCTGATACTTTATAAAGTAGTGAATACAGAAAGGCTCATGTTCTTTGCTATTTATATACTAATTAGTAATTGGAGTACAACTTTATTGGATGTTGTGCAGGACAGTGTCTAATGTCTTGCGCAAGACCAGGTAGATTGACATCAATAGCTATTCCCTTATCCACCTGCACTGTAGCCCCATTGTGGAAGGCTGTCTAATTTGTCAGGCACAATCTGGATCAATGAGTCAATCTTACAAAATCATAGAATGGTTTGGATTGGAAAGGACCTTAAGATCATCTTGTTCCAACCCCCTGCTGTGGGCAGGGACACCACACACTAAGCCATGTTACCCAAGGCTCCATCCAAGCTGGCCTTGAACACTGCCAGGGATGAAGCATTCACAGCTTCCTTGGGGAACCTGTTCCAGTGCCTCGTCACCCTCACTGTAAAGAACTTCTTCCTTATATCTAACCTGAACTTCCCCTGTTTAAGTTTGAACCCATTCTCCCTTGTCCTAGTGCTGCAGTCCCTGATGAAGAGTCCCTCTCCAGCATCCTTGTAGGCCCCTTTCAGATTTGTCCTTCGTAAAGCCATGTTGTCTCTCACTATTCACCTCCTTACTTTCCATGTGTCTTAGCATGGTTTCTAGGAGGATCTGCTCCATGAGGTTTTTCTGGAACTGCAGATTGACTGACCTGTAGTTCTTTTTTTTCCCTTTTTAAAAATAGGGGTTATGTTTTTCCTTTTGTAGTCATTCAGTACCTCAGCCTTCTCCATGTCCTGGGTGACCAGGTCTCTCACTTTCTTCCAGAGAGGGTCCACATTTTCACTTGCCTTTCTGATGTACTTACAGAAGCTTCTCTAGTTGCCCTATATATCCCTGGCCAGATTTAATTCCATCAGAGCTTTAGCCTTGTCCCTGGCTGCTCAGATAGTTTCTCTGTATTCCTCCCAGGCCACCTGTCCTGGCTTCCACCCTCTGTAGACTTCCTTTTCATGTTTGAGTTTGTCCAGGAGCTCCTTATTCGTTCATGCGGGCCTCCTGGCATTCTTATCTGATTTCCTCTTTGTCGGGATGCCAAAAACATCATCAAACTGTATCTAAGGATTAGTACTGTTTTATCAAGGGCTGCCAAGCAAGGGTAAAGCATTTTAGGGGAATTCATATTTCATTCTAACTACTGAAATGCCAGTTGATATTTAGTAGATTTGAGCTCTGTTTCATACCTGTTCTTTCAATAATTTGGTTTCAATAATACTTGTAGATGTTATTCTTAAGCACAGGAAATATAAGAAAAAAATATTCAGTGCATTCATATATTAAAAATTGTTTCTTCATAAAATCAGATGCTTATGACAAACATTATCAAGGGCATATGTATGTTAAAGGTGATTGTGTTTATTCCACTTTGCAGTGGCTCTTGTTTTTTTTGGATTTTAATGTCAGGGATTTAAAGTATTTTAATTTATTTAACATGGAGATATAAAGTGCCATTTTAGAGCTAACAGAATTCTATCTTTTAATTCACATATTTTCCCACTGGGAAATGAAGTTTATCAAACTTTTCCACGTAATGCAGATGGATTTAATTAAGAGTATCTTTTAATAATACCAATGAAATTGCTTTTTGATTCTTCAGTGAAAGTGAAACTTCTACACTTGAGCAGAGATGGATTTAATGATTTCCATCTCCAAACAGTGATATGTTGCATCTGTGAAGCCAAATTTTGGAGTACTGTCAGCACTTCTGGTAATGCCACTGACTCAGCTCTTTGGTCTATGTCTTCCCTAATGTGTAATATTCACAACAGAAAATCTCTGCATGTTGCAGCACTGCCGTGGTGCACCCCAGGGTTCCCAATGTCACTGATGCTCTGACTTTACTGGTTCCAGCTTGTTGTGTGACAATCAGAATTGCTGGAAATATATTAGAAATGTCCAAGTGACTACTAGTTAGACTAAGAGCTTTAAATGGGATTGTAGCCTTGGAGCAGTGGCTTTGCCTGGCAGATTTGAGATTTAAGCCTTCCCAAAAATGCATTGCCTTGGGAGGAAGGCAAAGGACAGAACAAGAGTATAGAGCATCAGTGTGTTTAGAGGCAAGTAGTTTATCAGCATGAATTCTCCTTTCCTGGGGCAGCTCTGCTGCTCTCTAGAGATATATGTTTTTTATTGTTGGCTGATATTTTGCTTGAATAAATTGAGAACCAAACTCCCTGCACTCTGTATAGCTTGGGAGGCTGCAAACACATCCTGGTAGACTGTGTCTCTTGAACAAATCCCAGAAAAAAATACTGTTTTATAATCTGTTTGCTAAATATCAGCTGCATGTAGCTTATTCTAGACTGAGTTGCCTCTGGTTTTGCTGTTGTGCAGAATTTGCTGAACTCCTAAATATATGCCTCATCAAATTCCCGTGACATTCAGATGAACATCGTAATCACCTACTGTTTTCCCAGTGAGCTGACCAAAATAAATGTCACTTATTCCACTGAATGCCTCTACTATGCCTCAAACATAGTACTTCATTTCTTCACCAAACATTCTTTATCATTCTCAGGCAGTGATTGGTACCATGTATTCTTTCTCATTTGCCTTTTTTCTTTTTTTATGCCTTTTATCTTTCCTCAAAATATTTTAGCACTTGACTTTAATGAGATTCCTTTAGTCCAGTTTCTGATTTTATTCTTTATATTCTGCTGTCACCTCTCCCTGCTTCTTTTGACAAAAATGGAACATCACCTCTGAGCCAGGTGATAGTCCTTCCATGGCTCAGTAGTGGTAACTAATTTTTCAGGGGTAGGTTTACCTGCTGGCAGCAGTGCCTTTCATTTCACTGCATGAGTTACCCTCCATTCTTTTGTAATTCCCTCAACTCGGCCTTTTAAGGATGAGAAGCTGTTCAAAATATGTGAATACATGGGGCTGTTTAGTAAGGGGTCTAGTTCCTTCTTCAACTTGCTCTTGCATATACAGCATTTTTTCCACTTCTTTTTTAATTCATGTTAAATGCAATAAAATGTTTTTTTAAACTACATATTAAATTGTATGATACCTCTTCAGGAAATGGCACATAACACTGTCTGTCTATAACACTGAAATGACTGGTCTTCTACCTGATCAAACAATATAGTGAGCTGGGCTTATGAAAGAAGTGGATTTAAGGATTAATTGTCTAAAAGCCAGGAAAGGACACCTCTGAGGTGTACTTTAAATATTTATCTGTTCTGCTTGAAACAAAACTGAAGGTGCATTGAGTGTAGCTGGTTTTGAGTTTTAGTTGTTCTATATATTCAAGGATATTTTGTACAAAAATAATGTAAAAATGGTATATAGCAAAAAGTTGGGCATCTGAAGTAGAATAATTTCTGGTTTTACTTTCTGCTTAAGAACTTTTCTTATAAAGTATTTTTCAGTGGTGTGTATTTCTAATCTCCTTACTGTTGCTCTGAAGGGACATAAGGAGATTTCTTTTTCTGTTTTTAAAGGAATATGCATGTTTGCCACATGTCTTTCAGAACAAGGAAATATAACCTAAACAGTAGCTTGACTGATGAACTTCAGGATTAATTTCTGCACGTTACTTGCACAGAGAAATCAGGTGCTGTGTTACTTATATGTCCAGACTTGAGATTACAGATGAAATATGTAAAAGAAAGTGGACTGTTGGGCTCCCTTTTATGGAGTTAGTGCGCAGCACCTATGAAAATCAGCCATAAAACTCATAGTTCTTTCTTACTCCCACTTTATTGATATTTTTAGTAGCAACTTTGAATTCTTTATTCTTTTCGATTTGACACCATTTTAAGACTACTTAAACATTTTTTACTTTAACTGTGAAACTCATTATTTTTAGCTGCATATTGACATTTTTCATGTTTGGAGAAATGTGTGCTTGAATGGCTGCCTACAAAACTTTTCTCCTAGATTCCATGCTTGTCATTAGTTATTATTCCCTTGTCACCCTGGACAGAAAAATGACTGTAGTTATCCCATCACCATTTGTGCTGGGGTTTTGACCTACTAATAGAATGTATTAACTTCAAAAATATTCTGGATGTAGTTGCTCTATTACTTTCTGGAATTTTACAACATGTTTTCTCCCTCAGATTTCCTTTTTCTCTCTTCCCCTCCCGATGGTCTATATAGCCAGGGAGCTTGTGATCTCTCTTTACTGTAGCTTCACATTAATTTAGTGATTTCAGCACTTTCCTTACTTTCTGCTTTTTTGAAGGGTTGGGGAAAGATAGAAAAAACCTTACTGCATTCAGAGACAGTCCATTCTTTAGCATTGAAGATGTCTCTAATAGTCTCCCTTTATGGCTTCATGCCTATGCTCAAAATTGTTTAGGTAATGTCTGATCTACTGATGTGCTTCTGTTTTATTTCTGGTTTTCTTAATTTTTAGCATATGGTTGAATATTATCAACAAGATCAGCCAAGACATATGTAAAATGTCAGAAAAATGCTGTCAATCAGTGTCTTTCTCAACCTTTGCTTTTCGCCAGTTTTACAAATTACCCTGGACATCAATTAAATTATTTTTCATAGGAGGTATTTAGGTTCATTTAAAGATGGTTGGTTTTCTTATTCTTCACTTTTTGTTATGATTCACAGACTGCCTGTCTTTTTCATGTTACCATAACTATTTAGCAAGACAATGGGCAGAAGGGCACGTAGGTGCTTCTATTAGTAACTTTCAATTACTTTTGATAGAAACAAGAAGAATAAGCAAGATGGGAATTCAAAGCAGCTCTGATTACTGATAAGGGAAGAAAGATTTTTACAGCAGAAGCTATACCTCTATATGCAAAAAATCAAGGTCTTGGTAGCGATGATTGCAAAAGTCAATGAGTAGGAGTGGTGTTACAGAAATGTTAAGTCAGTACTATCAGAGCAAATGGAAATGTTAAACCTGCATATTTCTAAAGAATGCTGTTTTAAAACACTCTCTGTACACTTGGGTAAAGGGAGGATAGAGTTTACTTCAAATGCTCCTTCCAAATGTTACAAAGCCAAACCAAAGATTGTATTTGATACAGACATCAGTCCTCAGGTTTGGGCAGGACATCCCCCCCATTTTACAATCTTTATCCTTAGCATGGCTTCACACTATAGATGTGATACCCTGAGCAGTGCGACTGTCACGTCATTGCTGTTGTATTTTCCTTCTAAGGAAAGGAAATCAGCTTAATTCACTGAACTTGACCTAGTGTTTCATCCTGGAAGTGAAACTTCATGAAGAAATGATGTGCTAATGCAGCGGCAGCAAAGCAATCAAGTTTTTATTTTCTAGGGAGTAGATTCTAAATGAAATGGGTTTTGTGTGTCCACAAAACGTTGTTTAGATACAAGTGCAAGTCAAACCCTGGGTGCAAGTCCTGTGCTGTGCTGTTTTATGCCAGCTCTTCATAGTGGGTGTAGTTACTGCAGTAGCTGCGAATTGCTGAAGCTTCAATGTGTTGCATCTAATTCTGTTTTTTTCTGTGTGGAATTTTCTCCTTTATGAAGGATTGGATCTATGATTGCTTTGCATCTCAGAAGCAGCTGAATTAGAGCCCTAGATCTGGCTCAGCACATTAGCTATATATAACATGTCTTGATTGGAAGTTTGTTGGACCCCAAACCAAGGTGTGCAAGGTACAGTTTTTGCCAATATGATTGGGATAGCCTGTAGATGATATTGGCTACCAAAAGACATGCATTCTTGAACTGTGTTTGGTTCAAGAGAGGGAGGGAAACCACACTTTGCTGTACCATATTGTTCAGTTCCTATTGCTGTGTGCACAAGGACATTAGCTTAGCATTGGAAGTTCATAGGAGAGCTGGGGTTAGAAGAGATGACAGGAGGTCATCTCAGCCACTGCTGTAGTCAAGCATATTTAGCACCATCTCATACTGCTACTTCTCATCTTTTTTTGAAGTGGAATCTCTGAATTAAAGATTCTTTTTACCTTTGCTAGCATTTTCTGGATCTTCTAGGTGTGACTACAACGTACATGACAAATAAAAATATATTGTACTTTAGTATATTTCCAACGATGCTATTTTCCTATGACATTAGAAGAATCAGATCCTAAATCTTCACCTAAGTCTCTGATGGTTTAAAGAGTTATCTTTTCTTTAGTATCTCTCAATGAAATATTCTCTGAAGCCTCATATATTTGGGTCAGAAGAAGCCAAAGTCCAAAGCCTTTAAGCTTCTTATATGAAAAGAAGATTCAGAGAAGCAAAAATGATGGAAATAAAGTAAAAAGGCATATTGTTGCACATGTGAAAGTGCCAAATTGCCTGGTTCAGCCCTTAAGATAGAGCAGTGTGAATGCCTAACATGTGAACGCACTTCTCTTCTTGCCTGGTCCACTGATAATTTTTTTTCTTAATGTGGATTTTGTGAAAGTTTTTAATCCTTTTAAATAAAGCATTGCTGCTTATCCAAAAGTTTCAGCTCTGTCACTGTCAGTCCTGTCAGCATGATAGTAAGACTACAGAAATGGGCTCACTGACTCTTTACAGATGTCCTGCAGTACTTCAAAGTGCAGTATCTTTTTTTACTCATAAAAGCAGCAGGCACACTGTCTTGGGGTCATACATATGAATCTGATACTCTGGTTGCATACAGTGAAGTGTAACTTGTAAGGCTGTTTCCACTGTGGTTTTATAGGTAAATTCTTCTCATAAAAGTGTGGGGAGCACCCTCCCTGAAATCAGTGTTCAGAGTTGTCCTCATTGATTTTAATGATCTCATGTTGATCTTCATTGACTTTCACACAACCCTAATAACAAAATGTATTTGTGAATTTCCTTCCCCTCCCCCCCCCCTTTTCCCAAGGAATAAATGGTTTGATATTTTGATATCAAGAATTAAAGCAAATTAAGCTTGAAGTTACAGCGCTGCAAGGATCCATGCTGAAGGACTCTGGGTTCCTGAGACTTTCTGTTTAAATACTGATGATCCTGGCTCAAATCAGTGAAGTTTATTTACCAGTGAATTTCTGATTGAAATATTTTTTAAAGCATAAGCACCTAACTTGTTTCTGCCAACTTGGTCCTTTCAGTCTATTATTTTGCGGGCTTTTTTCTCATCTCCTTGTTTTCTGGTATTTTTTAAAATTATTTTATCTATTTGATTTGTGTTGGGCAGTTTATTTCATTCATTTGTACATTTTTAAGAAATTGTTTTATTTTCAGTCCAAGAGGGATATATAGTCTGATAATTTCCTGCTCACCTTTCATTTCATTCCTGAAGTGATTTTTTTCTTTTTTTGAAAAATCTGAAGTCTTTTAAAACAAAAAGTAAATTTAGATGGGCCTGAGGCATACAGTAGACCAGGAAGCAAACTTCTGATCTAAACCCCAAAGACCTAGAGGATCAGAATCAAATGTTATTTCATCATGAAAGATGGTAAGATTGCTGGAGGGCTCTCAATCGCACACCACAAGGTACTTATGTCAGTATGTATGTAATTCTGGGCAAGTTAGAAACCACGTGTAAATTACCTGAGTTGCCATTAATTTTATCAAGCAGCAACACAAGAAATCCTTTGGTGTTTTTCATCATTTGAGAAATGAACCCCAAAGGCCTGCTTCGTCAGCGGAGCTTTTCCTTTCAAATAACCCAGGTGCTAATATAACATGTTTGAGCCTTTTCACTCTTTAGTCTGAATTCTGGACTCAAATGCTGATGACTACCTGTTGTCCTACTAATGTATGGTGGAAGAAGCTTTACAGAAGGATACATGATGTTTCTACTAAGCCTAATAGTGGGCATAAGAAAACCTGGCCAGAGCTGAAATACAGTTGTATCTGGTGTCAAGGTCAGGAGAGATGGAGTCAGTTACAAATTATTTCAAAGAAACCAAAGTGATCCAGGAATTGACCAAGGAAGCTGTTTTTGTGATTAAAACATATTTGTGAAGCTTTCTGGAAGTAATTTCTTGTAAATTCAGGTGTTCAGAGAACTGTCTGACTTTTATTATCCTGCAGTCTTATTCAAATGGAAACCCTTCGTAAATGTCATCAGTACCTATCTCATTAATCAATCACCTGCTGAGCTTCTCGCTACTGAAAGAAAAGCTTGTTTTAGCTTATGTGCTAACTCTGTGTTCATGAGTGTCTGACCTGTAAAGAATCCTGAACCTTCTAGTAGTGTGTGAAATACAGGGAGATAAACACAAATAAAATTCAGTTTAATTGTCCTTTTGTAAGTGTGGAGATTGAGGCACATGTCACAACTTCAGAGGAAGCATCAATGGAAACGCATATGACAAAATGCCAGACTGTGTTAATACTCAGAGGGAATGGGATTTTCTAGCAGGTGTGGAGCATTGTTTTGTGGCTCTCATATGCTGAGAGACATAACAGTTCCTTAGTCTTAATTCTGGTTCTCAAAGTCATGCAAATTTTAGAGAGGTTTTGGTCTGGTACTGCCAGATAAGTATTTTGATTATAAACTACAAGAGACTGCCTTTAGCAATGAAGGCTCAGAGCTTATATGTGGAGAATTGTGTGTACTCATTCCTTCTATATATGAATATAAATGCATGCATAGCTTGCTGATGCAGCGGCCTTAATACCAGTGACAGAGATATAGGTGAAGTATATAGCTACTATGGTGGTTCTGGTTACTAAATAAGCTTAGAGGCTTACCCATTCTACTGTTTATTCTTATACAAATTTATTATTCTACAATAAAATTCTTGTACAATATTTATTATTATACAAATGTCTTTTAATTATTTCATATACCATAATGTTGTCAGTGGTATCTATGCACCTTTTGCTTCATGCTGAATTCATTTATCCTGTGCAGCATTAGCATAAGATGAATGTGGAAATTTCCAGCCTCTCTGGCTGAGGATGAAGCTCAGAGGTGTACTCTGCTAAAGTTGTGACTTCATTTCTTCAAATTGTGAAGTTGTTTGTAGCTGTTTGCTTATTTTATTAAATTTCAGGCTGTTGTATTATGCGCTGTGCCGTGCACAGTTTTCAGCTCATGAGTTTTAATTCATGCCTGTCTGAGAAATTTTAATTGATCTGACATTTAAAATGTAGGACAACATCATTTTCTCTGTAAATTACTTTGAAATCAGATGTAGCTAATTTTGGGAGGGGTTTCCATTTTGCTTCTGGAATACTTTCAGAAATAACAATAAATCCATCAAGAAGCTCATCTCTCTCCAGCAATGCTTAGTTTCTGAGTAGTTGTTTGGAACTGTGTTGTACCAGTTGCTTATCCAAATCCAGCTTTTAAGTAGCTGCTGTGTCAACAAATAACACCTCTAGAGACTGTTGTAACAGACCTTATAAGTAATTACTCTAACGCTTTACACTGCCTTCCTTCTCACTCTTACTTGTCTGCCTCTTGCTTACAAAGTGCGCTAGAAACTATACTTACAGGTTCTGCATACTGAATATGTGATGGAATTGCTTGTTGACTAACAGGTTTCCCTCCACATTCAGATAAGGAAAAGTTATTTATATTAAAATTGCTGTCTTTTTTTAACGCAATAATGGCAGAATTTTCTAGACTTGCCACAATTTTCAACCTGCATCTTTAACTTCTAAAGGTTGAAAATGTTCTGACCTCCAGGAACCCTACTGGTCCTTGTGTAGTGCTGGCTCTGAAAATCTGTGCTGTGCCTGGTGACCCCAGACAATGGCAGTGCATTCAAGCTGCTTGTAACTGGTAGGCATTGCTGCTAAATAAAGGATGGATGTTCACAGATCAGAAACCTGCCAACACCTGTGAACACTCTGCTTAGATGCCCAAGAGGAGGAGAAGGGAGCGCAGGTGGAGAAGGAGCCTCTTTGACAAAGAGAAAATGTCAATTTAGTTATTTTTTGCATCATGTCAGATTTGATTTCTTCATCTTTGTCTGCATCCCTGAATTATCTGCCATAATTGTGCAAGTGGCTTGAATGAATAAAGGTTTTGCCTAATTAAATTGCGAAAGACTGAAATGCAGGTACGATCTGATTAGTGCAGGAGAATGACAAAAACAACGTGCAAGCGACTGCTGTGATCAGTCAAACCTACATTTAGCTTGTTGGTTGTCTTGCTGATACTGCTTTGACTAAAACTGACATCACCTTGCACATCTGTAAAACAGCACAAGTGTTATCTTATAAATGAAAAATAATACTTGTAGTGCACACCGTAATTTTAGTGTCTGGTGGTTCAAGGGAGGGTATTTCAACAAAATTGATAGAAATGGTGCTTCCTAATTCTTGGTGAGTAATTTGTATTTAAATATGCAACTTAAAGTAGTTTTGACTATATCGCACTAGAAAATGCATGGAATCAATATACAGATCATTGATTTGTCTTTCCTTATTCTTTGAGCTGTTGATGCTGTTGGTAACAATAGTTGCCTGTGATCAGGATTATTTGTCTTTGTATGAAGCTCTGGACAAATGTGTATATGATAGGAGGCAAATATTAAACTTTCTGCCAATGTACTATTGCGTGTTATGAAATTGTGTGTTCCTGATGTAGCTACAGTTTTGTACAAAATGTACATCCTCTAATGGATGCAAAGTAACTCAGGTTATTTTAAGTCTATTCATGGAGTAAAATTGCTTTTTTTCCACTGTCTGCATTTTATTGTATGGAATATCTACCTGGTAGGGGAACCAGCAAATCAATTTTCTGGGTGAAGATTTTCAATGCAATTTTGTCAACAAGATAAAAGTAGCTGGTGAGCTTCCTCCTAAAATCTCTGATAGCATTTTTCATATCTTCCTTTCCCCATATGCCACCTTGTTTCCATAAACTGCTTGTGGCCATTTTCTTGTAAATCTGTTTACCGTTCCAACTGCCACCTGACAGCTGTTCTTTTGCTTGAAATACAGTTTGAATCATAGAATCGGATAGAATCCTAGTATGGTTTGGGTTGGAAGAGACCTTAAAGATCATCCAGTTCCTACCCCCTGCCACAGGCAGGGACACCAATAGGAATAGGAATCATGTGAACCACATGGTTGTTATTCAGGTGCTGCCTCTGCTGATATCTCTGTGCTGGGTTCCTCTGCTGCTACTAATTGGTAGGTTACACTTTGGACTAGCTCAATGCTGACTAAGTGTTTCTAATTTAGGAATCTGCTTAATAGGGGTTGTTTCTGCCAAGGCAATATAATTCACATGTAAAGGTGCTGCAGCTATTGTGATCCAGTTCAACCCCCTCCCTAAATATTTAGCTGCCTTTCTTTAAGTTTTGGCAAGCCTTTACTGTGAGCATATTAAGATGCTGAGGCAGCAGAACTTAAGACTCAGTATCCCTCAGCTTCAGACATTGAACTTGTGTAAATCAAGCTTCAACCTCTGTAACATGTATCAGGGTGTTTTGTAGGAAGATGAAGTATTCTGAACAGATATCAACCATGGACATAGATGTTTGATTTAAAGGTTTATAAACTCCTGTCTGGCAAGGTTATTTACATTTTATTCAAAAATGAGTTTATTTCTGATGACAGAAATATAAATGTCTAATGCAATTAAATAATGTCGTTAAATTCAGGCTTATTTAAAAACTATATTGAGGTTTTTCAGAAGGCCCATGTACAGTACTGAATATGGCTGACTAAACTGTAGATGCAGATGTCTGGCTTTGTCATTTCCATAGAAATTGAAATATTTGATATTAAAAAAGAAATAATTTACTGGCAAAAGCCCTTCATAACACCGTCTGGAGATGTTTTTCATTTCCTGAGCTGAGTAATGCAAAGAGAAGTTTATAAATCCAACTTCAGTAGTACAGAACAACTTCCACTGAATTCGGTGTGGACATGACACGGAGGTTTGAGCGACATGATCCTATCCAAAGTCCCACACAGAATGTTCAAATCCCATAATAATGGGATTATGATGTTCTACTTCCAGACTAGTCCTGTCTTGTCTTTGACCCACACTGGAATTCTTTCTTAAAATTTGGCAGAAGTCATCAGATGGGTAAAATAAATCCAGGCAAAGGCTTTGTATTCAAGCTAAATATTATCTTTGTCTAGGCCAGTGCAATTAGAGTAAACAAAGAGAAGCTGTCTGTAAGTCTGAACCAAAACTAGGGAAGCTTTTGGGTTCTAATCATTCATTGGTATTTTAAATTTACTTTTTTTTCTTTTAATAATCAGTAACATTTTGACATTTATAATCTCTTACTTCTCCTAATACATTTTTCCTCATTCAAATCAGAACTAGGATCAGAATAAAATATTTTCAAAGTAGTTCCATTGTAAGTGGCGATAGATTCTACCCCATACATGATACTGACTGAATGCCTATGTGAATAGCTAATGGAAGAAAAGTATTGATTTTGTTAAAATACCATGTTTGGTGTTTGTTTTTTTTTCCCCTTCAGTTTAGCTATTGAATTAAAGAAAAATGTGCTGACTCAAACTGGAAAAGTGACTATTGTGTCACTCAGACTCAAAATGTAATGAACAAGGAATTTTTGACCTTTTTTCCTTTAATGTTCTGTGGTATATTAGCAAAATTTAATCTCTGTGGCTCATTTTAAAGTATCTAGTTAAAATATTTCAAATTTTCCAGCTTCAAGTTTTCTTTTTTGTGACACCAAAACTTAAGTGTTCAGGGAATAAGCTACCAGCAAATGTCTGTGAAACCACGTGAAGTGCTTCTTGTGTCTATTTCTATGGAGAACTGGGGAGAAATCACAAACCTGCTTCTCCAAACTGACCATACAGCACAATGCATATATATATAGTGTACATATATATAGTTATATAGTGTCTATTATATGCAAAATACAATTAACAGAACTGTGTTTGCCTTTGCTGTTGATAAGGGGCCACTTGGTAGCTGCTTTTTAGCTGGGAAAAAGACTGAATGTTGCTGCTGATCAAAAAATAAGTTGCAAATAAACTCTTCCTTCATGGTTCTCCTTAGGAGCAATGGTGGATGATTCTCAAATAACATTAATTTATAAAATCAATATTTAATTCTTGATTTTGCAGTATTATTGTGTAATAAGTGTGTTTGCAATAGTAATGACATGCTTGGTTAGATGACGTTCATATTCTGTGTAATACACCACACAAAATAATGCACAGATATGAAAAGATGAAGCCCTGAACAGTGTTTTTCTAGTCTTTTGTAGCAGAATAATGAAGGTCTGGACCATAGACCAAGTTTAGCTGGGTTTATCCCTTTCAAAGTTAACTTACAACAAAAATGTTTATGCATTTTTCTGTTTTATTTTGGATTCTTCTACCTCCCTCAATTCTTGTGCATCAAGCAGGAATTTAATGCTGCACTATAGAGCTCAGGACTCTACTCACTGTAGTGAAGTGGTTAGGAAATCAGTGTTACCAAGTATCCAGTTTTTACCCTCATCTCCAATCTCACTGAGAAGTCCTCGGATAAGATGCTAAAGCTGAGTCCTTAATATAGTCAGAATGTATAAGATTGCGTAACTGGAAATAAGTCCCACATCAGAGCTTTTTGATGTTTCCACTCTGTGTGTGAAACATGATGCCTAATGTATTAAAACAAAATGGTATTTTTACAAACCCATATACCATCAAAAAATAAAAGTAGAGGAAACTTGCAGCAAACCCCCAGAAGTCAAAGGGATAACTGGGGATCTGCATAACTAAAAAAGAAAAAAGCCCTATGCATCTTAAAGAACCACAGGTCTATTACTGCACTTGCTGCAGTTTAAATAAACTAAAATAAGCTGTATGTAGGGTTTTGGTTTAGTTGGAGAAATGATAAAATCTCTTTGCAGCAAGATAAAGTTGATACGTGAAAGCATGAAACAGTGATGTGGCTTACCAGAGAGCGGCCACGCTTAGGAAAAGGGTCTGAAAATACTTTGATCTAAAGATGGAAAATCAGACCATACACTCTCATTCTGCTCTGTAGGGAGGATTATGCACTGTCCAGTGAATCATAATTGTACAGGCAACACCAAATTTAGCCATGGTCTAAGAATATTACTTTAAATGATCTTTCCTGTGCTCTTCTAACAGCAGCTGCCAAAGTATGAACTATACAAACCTGCCTCGTCTTTGAATACCTAGACTGTAAAATGGTCAATAGGTGTGCATATATTTAAAGCAAGTTGGTTTTCTGTTTTCCTCTGTCTTCAGACCTTGTAAAGAACGGTCATGGCTATACCCAACGATTTGAGAGCCAGAATACTTTGGAATAAGCAGAAATCCTTCCCAAGCCCTCAGGGTGTCGTGGTTTAAGCCCAGCCGGCAACTTGGAACCACGCAGCCGCTCGCTCACTCCCCCCCTTTTCCTTCCTCCCCCCGCTCCCGAAGGGATGGGGAGGAGAATCGAAGGAATGTAACTCCCACGAGTTGAGATAACAGCTCTCCAGTAACTAAGGTATAATACAAACCACTACTGCTACCAATAATAATGATAAGAGGAATAAGAAGGGAAAAGGACACAACCGCTCACCACCCGCCGACCGATACCCAGCCCGACCCGAGCAGCGATCTGGGCCTTCCGGGTAACTCCCCCCAGTTTCTATACTGGGCATGAGGTGCTGTGGTATGGAATACCCCTTTGGCCAGTTTGGGTCAGGTGTCCTGCCTCTGCTTCCTCCTGGCTTCCCCTCCTCTCTGGCAAAGCATGAGACTGAGAAAGTCCTTGGTCAGAGTAAACATTACTTAGCAACAACTAAAAACATCGGTGTTATCAGCATTGTTCCCAGACTGAAAGTCAAAAACACAGCACTGCACCAGCTCCTAAGAAGGAGAAAAAATGACTGCTGTAGCTGAACCCAGGACAGTAAGTAAAATTAAAAAGCATAAGATTATATGCAGAAGTGGAAAAAAAACCCCTGAGCCCTCCCTGTTTAGGCCTGGAGAAGAGACAACTGAGAAGGGATCTCATCAATGCATACAAATATCTTAAGGGCAGATGTTAAAAGGCTGGTGCCAGACTCTTTTCAGTGGTGCCCAGTGATGGGATAAGGAAGAAGAAAGTAGAAAGTTTTATCTGAGTTTCAGGAAAAACATCTTTATTTTGAGTGCTGAAACAGGCTGCCCAGAGAGATTGTGGAATCTCCTTCTCTGGAGATACTCAAAACTTAGCTAGACTCATTCCCATACAACCTGCTCCAGGTGACCTAGCTTTAGCAGTGGGGTTGGACTAGATGATCTCCAGAGGTCCCTTCCAAACCCAACCGTTCTGTGAAGTAGAGCAATTTTTGACCCACTAAGTGAAGGGCCATGGGGTTTTCTTAGCATTAATTACTCACTAGAATAGTGTAGTTAATTTTTCTGTAAGATACTTAAAAATAATTAGCATAAGACCTGCTGACTAGTGATGTTTAGTGACCAAGGATAAGATGTTTCTTTCTGTTTAATTACAGACCAGTTATACACTATTGGAATTCAATGTTAATTGACAGGAGCAGTTAGGTCCCAGCAGTATCTCATGTCAGATTTGGGATGTGCCTTCTGTTGTTGGGGTCATTGCATGGTTGTTAATGTTTGTTTAAGGATTAACGTTATAACTTTGTAAAATGAGACGTGACATTTCCCGATACTTCAAATGTTTCTTAATGTGAAGCCTATTCTCAAAACTGAGAAGTACAGTTTCTTCTTTTATGTGATTACACCATAAAGTTCTCTTTAAATGAGATCATTAAATGATTACAATCTCATAACAAGTAGGATTGAATAGAGCCGGGGTTTCCTGGTTTTACTCTAAAAATAGAATAAAATATGGTAAGAACTAGAAAGTTTCACATGTAATTTGAAGTTTCCAATTGCACTAAATAACTTCCTAAAAGGCAAGTAAGAAAACAGTAGTACCATTTTCATGCTTCTACCTTTTGTAGTTAATGATCTATATTTGGGAACTTAAGTATTTATGGGACTTGTATCAGTGTTAGATTTTTCTCAGCAATGTTTTCTACTGGAATTTTAAAATTTAGTTCCACATACTCATGTTCAGTAGCTCATACTGGGTTCCAAACCAGTTTTTCATCATCATGACTTAAGCTATTAGTGTTTCTGTAGTAATTTAAAATCATTACTACCTTTTCCCTCTCTTTCACACATACTTTTACTGTTGAAAGAATTATGAATAGTTCACTAGTAAAAATCACTTAATGATTTTTCTTGTTCAATTTCACAAAGACCTTAAGATGTCTTCAAGTGTATTTATTACTTGCCACCAAGCACTGTGGAGCAAACAGTGTAGAGAATTCTCGGGGTCTGAACGCTTGTGTGTATGCTTAATTTTAAATACTTGCCATATGAAATTGAAGCTGTTTGATAGGATGTAGGAGTTGCAGAGAGTTTGTTTCCTGTTTGAATGAATCTTTGTGTTAGAATGGTCAGAATACTTAAGAAAGCAACTAATATGCAATCTTATATTTATATAAACATTCTGTCATCAAAATTCTTGCTGGAATATTTGTGTGAAATGAACACAATAGGTGACTGATCAATAATGTAAATACGTTTAAGGATGTAGAAACATTTGTAAACATTCATTTCTATATTCATCTAGATTCAGTTGTATAACATAGTTTTGGATCCTTCCTGGATATAAGTAAATCTTCTTTATTTCATCCATATCCTTTCTGATGAAACAGAAGATATGATGATTTATTAACCTCACTTGAAGTTTTATCACAAACAGTTGAAGGTTACTTTAATGTGACGTCTGTGTATAATTATGCATCCCCTTACTCTTCCTTGTGCTGGTTTATTTTTCTTATGTTAAAAGTGTCAAGGCAATACTGCAAGCATAATGGTGCTGGTCTTCAATCAGCATAGACATAGTAAACAACTGTTGATGAGCAAAATTAGACAAAAATGGCTTAAAATTGTATCTTCTAAATAAAAAGCTGATTTTGTTAGTTAAATAAAATATTCTCAGTGTATTTCTTATTCTAGATGTATTTTCCATCTGTCTCAGTTGATAAGGAAGTGGCAGTCTGATGAATACTTTGATCACTTTGTCACTTTTCTTTAACTACTAGACCTGCATTTACCTATTTGAAGTATGTTCATGCACATCTCTATCTGCAGAACAACTTGTTACAGAGAAAAGTCTCAATTCATTTTACAGAAATGGATTAAGTCAGAAAAATATCATATTTATATCCCAATGGAAAAGAACAATGAACTTTAAAATGTTGGTGTTAATATCTACATTGATCATGTCAATTTGGATTGTTTCAAATTCTGGAAGCTCATCTCAAATTTTGCATAAAATTCATGCATGAAGTAGCACAGGGGGGAACACAGAGGAGTTCAATAACAGTAATGATGGTCTACCTTGTCATGTTGAAACTCTTCCAACAGAAATAATACAAACAAATGATATGTTTGTATAAATTGAGTGATAAAATTGTTCAATGCAGCCATGAATGCTGGCAGATGAGATTGAATTTCTAGCATTATTTACCGTGCTTAGTGATATGGTGTTTTCTTAAGTGGCTGTTCCTGATATGACAATTTATCATTAGCTGTTTCCCTTCCATTGAACTGAGCAAAGGTTTGCAGCTTCGTGACACATCCTTGTTTCATGGAGCTTTGAATATTGTGGTCAATATGTAGACATTTTCTGGTTAGGATCAGTAACTCGGAGCCCTGCGCACAAGTTTGAGCCGTGATGCATAGTACTAACCATATGTTGTGGTTTAAGCCCACCCAGTAACTCGGAACCATGCAGCCCCATGCTCACTCCCCATCCTTCACCCCCCCGCTCCTGGAGGGTTGGGGAGGAGAATCGAAAGAATGTAACTCCCATGGGTTGAGATAAGAGCAGTCCAGTAACTAAGGTATAATATAAAACCACTACTGCTACAACCAGTAGTAATGATAAGGGAAATAACAAGGGGAGAGGATACAATTGCTCACCACCTGCTCACTGATATGCAGTCCAACCCGAGCAGTCATCAGGGCCTTCCAGTTCATATGCTAGGTATGATGTGCTGTGGTATGGAATACCCCTTTGGTTATTTTGGGTCAGGTGTCCTGTCTCCACTTCCTCCCGACCACCCCTCCTTCCTGGCAGAGCATGAGACTGAGAAAGTCCTTGGTCAGAGTAAACATTACTTAGCAACAACTAAAAACATCGGTGTTATCAGCGTTGTTCCCAGGCTGAAAGTCAAAAACACAGCACTGCACCAGCTACTAAGAAGGAGAAAAAT
>NW_009922280.1:34563-38618 GCF_000696875.1 Nestor notabilis | reverse complement strand
TGAACCCATGACACCATACTAGTTCACCCAGAAAGTAAACCCTTGTAAATGTAATATAGTATTTCTTACTATGTATACCATATATTTTTGAGAGAATGCATGTTAGCATGTGTATTGAGCTCCTGAAAGCTTCATTTCATAGAATCATAGAATGGTTTGGGTTAGAAAGGACCTTAAGATCATCTAGTTCCCATCTCCAAACACAGATGATAGAATTTGTAAGCTGTTTTTTGTAGGAGGTTGTTTTCACTTTCACCCAGGAATTTGGGTACTCACTTAGGTGAATCTTAATCACTTCCTTCTGGTTGAGGAGTCTGCAGTACTGATCTGTTCAGAGTGCCAGTGCTAGAAGGTCTAGGGCTGAATCTCCTTTCTTTTTGTGCCCAATGTGGTGATTCATGTAAAATACCAAAGTATTTATTATGTCAGGGAAATGGATCAATAGTCTAATTCTGTTCATGCAGCTTGTCCTCAATACTGAATTACTAGGTAAAAAACATGATTGGTCATCTAGGCAAATTTAATGCCAGGTCTCTTTGTTGGATAAAGCACTTAGAAAAACACCAAATAATTTAAGGATTCGCAGTTACTTGAAACGGGGAAGTGTCCCTTGACAATGAAGATGTTCTGTCAAATCTATTCACTGATACTGAATCACTCTACAAGTTTCTGTCTGTATTCCTTTTATACCAAAAATATTAAAAGAACTTGTCAACTTAAGTGGTCCTCAATGGCATCCTTTAGAGAAAAGATGTGGCTCAATTGTGTCTTTTCACTTGGTTTATGTTCTACAAGCTAAAATTTGGTGTAGTAGCTATTCAGAAGACAATAACAATGGAATAAAGTATCAGATGGTTTACAGCTTTTTGATAGTCACTTAAGATTTGGACAGAGATTTTTGGCAGACCTTGAAAGACAAGATGGAACCATCTGGATAAAGATAGAAGTAACAAAAGATAATTACATAAGAGTTGGTAGACTGATTTTCTGTACATGACTGTGATGACTTTCAGATACAGTAAGCAAGTGCTTGTTTGAGATTCTGGTTGTAAATTCTGAGCAAGTACTATCCAGTCTGTATAGTGCATATGATATTTGTAGTGTTTTGGGGGGGAGAGATGTGTGGTAAAAAATGAAGATGAAAATTTTAATACCCCCTCTGTAGCTAACCAGCCTGAATATGTCATGAATTAAAGGTATAGAAATGTTTTCCCCAATTTTCAGAGAAACCAGCATGACTTGTCTGATTTCTGAAACAAATTGTGCATTAGCAATCACTTAGGGTATTGTACAGAGACCAGGAAAAAGGGGGCAGAAATCTTGTGATTCAGAATAGATATTGTGAACTCAGCAATATATGAGAAGGTATTTTACACTTTGAAGAATGGAGTGCTTTCCTAAGACAATTTTTACCCACTCAGATATAATGAGTTCTTAAACTGCTTATTTTATGTGATGTACTTGCATTTTCTCTTTGTTTCCTACCAGATCTAGAAGACTAAATAAAGTAACGGGGAAACAGAGGAAATGTTTTAAATGTGTGGTGGTAAACCACCAAGCCAGCATTTGCCTGTAACTTCATTTTCAATCATATGTCGGAATTGCTTTTTTTGTTACTTCATTGCTGTAAGTAAACTTCAACTAAATATCCTGCAGGAGATACACTCTCTGCAGTGGCCACTTAAGTGATGCTATTCAGTTAAAGCTTTCAGATGCGTGCCTACTTATCTCCTGTAAACTATTACCTGCTTTGTCAAGTGATGCATCCTATGATGTTGGAGCTTTGTGGATGTGTAATCGAAGTGTTTCCCTCCCAATGAATCTAGTTTCCAGCGCTGAAGATAGTTTATAAATGACTTTCAGAGTTTTTTTTTAACTTGTATTACATATTTGGTAGCATAGATTTCAAATGCAAAAGTGATGTTGTATGTCCCATTTACTTCATTGCCCCATGGTGAATGCATGATGTAGTTGTCGGAGCAATACTACAGTGTAAAAATTCCATTGCTCTTCTCCAGTACAAAAATCTTAACTAGTAGAATTAACAGTAGAACAAACATTACATGCACTGCTTGGCCTGTTGTTTCTCGACTGTAAAATAAAATTGTCTAAACTGAACATGTGCAAGCACACCCATGATAAAATAAGAAGCTTTTTAGTTACGAGCATATACGCAGTTTACCTAGAAATGGACTCGAAGTTTAGCATCTGGAAAATTGTTTTTCCTCTTGTCTCTGCCAAGAATTTCCATCTCAAAATGTCAAATTAATCTAAGCACATTGTAGTCTGACCATGGAATGCTGCACTGACATTAAGAACCAGAGTTGGCAAACAGTTTGAGAGTCTCTGCAGCAGCAGATTTCAAACATGGGTGTTGAAAAGTAGAGGGGGAAATTGAATTTAGGAATGTTAAGACAGAATTCCATTTATCTTTGGTGTGAGTTCATCACAAGCACTCGTATCTTATTCCTTGTGTAAAACCACTTGTGTAAAAATGGAGTGGTGTTTGGACAGCTGTTTTTTTCAGGTTGGTGATGATTCTAAGAAATACATACTTGTACAGCAACATTTACTGAACATGTGCACATCATGAATTGTGATTTCAGTGAGCTTTTTTCCAAATAAGTGGAAATTCTGGAGAAGAGAGACTTTAAAATAGGGGTGTTTCCTCTTATGTCTGTCTTTAAAAGTAGCACTGAATTCAGTGGCTTAAATCTGCTTTGACTCAGTTGAACAGAAAAAAATGGAACAAGTACTGTAGGGGGAAGTGGCAAAGTAATAATTTGACATTAGAAGATGATTTCTAAAGCTTCATTGTCTGAAAATATTTGTGCTGTATCAGCCTGCCTTTTTGGCTGGCCAGCCCACAGATCCTGTGGTTAATGCCAACGCTGTGCAAGGCAGATCTCTGCCCTGTGCAGATTGCCTTATTAATTCTGCTCAAGCCTTGCCTTCCAAAAATCAGTGCAGTGTTGTTTTCCCATCTCTAACCAAATATTCATCATCAATCTACTTCTGAACACAGCATGGTTTGTGACATGACAGTAATATATCTGACATAAGTAATCAGGTGAAACATTACTGTGAGGCAAGTAGGCCAGAGAAACAATTTTAAAAATTAATAAAGGAATAAAATATGTGCATTTTTTTGTATTTGTTTTTCTTTAAACAGTTTAGAAAGAAATTGTTTTCCATTTCAAGAAATCTCTTGTAAACTGCTTGTAATATAAGTGCCCCAGTGTGAACTGCCATCATTTTAACAAGAAATGCTAAAGCTATGGTTTTTAACTCCTTGGAGTAGTTTTACTTCTGCATGGAGAAATAACTGAGCAATAGTGGATGATCCAATGTAGGAATACGTGTGTACATCCATATTCAACATAATGATGAATTTGGACTCCAATATGGAGTTTAATGTTTTTACTAACTTGGTATAAATTGCTGATTTAATAACTACTTGTTTCGTTAGTTTGAGCAAGTGTTTTTGGTGATGGTTTCCATTTCTTGGTAATTGTCAACTTAGAGTTGATTCTTTTGGCCTTGAAAAGAATACTTCTTGTGATGTTTCGGATTTTTTTTTCTTGAGGCATAGTCATAGCTGTTCAGATTAAGAGGATAAATTCCACCTTGGGTATGAGGCACTGGAATAGGTTGCCCAAGGAAGCTGTGAATGCTCCAACCCTGGATGTGTTCAAGGCCAGGCTGGACAGAGCCTTGGGCAACATAGTTTAGTGTGTGGTGTCCCTGTTCATGGCAGGGGGGTTGGAACTAGATGATCTTAAGGTCCTTTCCAACCCTAACTATTCTATGATTCTACGATTCTATGTCTGCCAATCTTAATTTTGTTTAAATGAAGTATATATCATAGTGTATATATATACTTTTATAAATGAAGTCTCATCATTTCAGAAAAGATGATATAAGGTAAATATGAAGTTTGTTGGCTGCACCCACAGCAATGACAATTCATGAAAAAAATCTACTATTGATTTTTAGTGGTGTTATAATGAGTTAGTCTGAGAATCAGGTGTATGTTGTTATAGCAAAAAGGCAAA
>NW_009922280.1:16703-34540 GCF_000696875.1 Nestor notabilis | reverse complement strand
TTTCTGAGTAGTCTCTTCTGAATCCATTTATTGCATTTTGTTTCCCTTCACTTCTGTGTATTCATGCAGTAAATTTTCATCTTCTGAGAGAAGTAATCATCAAAACAGTAGCTGGTGAGAGGAAATGACAAATTACACACTATTGGTTCTTGTGCTTTTAAAATGTCATTTGTCATACAGGTGTTTAAAGATTTGAAAACTAATGTTTTCCCATGGGTATCAATGGAAAAGCTGTATGATTATAAAGTGCTTCTAATCTGGGATAGTAGAGCCCCAGTCTGAGTATTTTACATTCAAATTTTGTGACAAAGATTACTTGGCAATATTTACTTGCCAGAATACATGATTTCTTGCTCACAAATCGAAATCATTACAACAAATTTAGAGTTGGTTCAGAATGGAAGTTTCAGTTCAGACCAAGTTAACAAAATATCCAAAAATGAACACAGGAAAGAATTATGAAGTTTGTCAGATTTCATATGCAGCTACTTTTTATGTGAAAAGTTCTAATTTTATATATGAAGAAATAGCTGTATTGTATCTACCTATAGGCATAAATGGACTGATAGAGAAAAGTTGTATTAGGACAAACTCATACTTCTGCTCCATCAGACTTCCTCAGCCCGATCTATTATTATATTGCTTGCTAGGTACTTTAAGGGAAAAACCCCCCACAAACCAACAAAAACCCCTCCCCCCCAACCAACCAAAAACCCACAAAACCCCATACATGATAAAAACAAGCCAGAGGTGAGCATTTGGTTCTATAAATCTGGATGGTTTGTTCTGGAAGATAGCCTTCCTGGTGCACCTTCTGTGAAACACTGTCATGGGATCCTATTGATGTGATTATTGCCTTACACCTCCCCCAGTAAAGCCAGACAAAGCTTCATCACCCTTTTCCAGACCTATTCGTTTACCCACAAATCATGGAAGATGAGTTAAACACCTAGAATGATAAACCAGCAGAATTTACAAGGGCTGGTTTATGCCTGAAGTTTTTGAAAGTCCCATGGAATCCTGCAGAGCTGTTGACTTCTGCTTCAGCGGAACAGGCAACGTACCCTGTATGCAGTTATGCATCTGCAAGTACTGCTTCAGCCAGTGTGCCTTCTGAAAGATGTCTCCTTTTCTCTGCCTTCTGTGGAAAGTATGATTTGGTTTGCAGAGCAGCTGTGGCTGCAATCTACTTTTGCATATCAGTGAAGCAACACAAAACTACTGTTGTTTCTGGCAGGGAGCTGGTACCTTGCCAGTGCTGTTGTTACGTGTTTCAATGTTTTGTAAGGTCTTGACAAATACTGCTTTGAGGATTCAGAAATTACCTTGCTGTTGGAGGTCTCATTTGGTAAGTGAGATGGATGAAGTCTGACCAACATGAAATATTTTACTCTGAATGTCAGTCATGCTGTATATTCCTAAAGGAAAACATGATGCTTAAACTGGCTGTCTGCTGAGATTTAGGCGAGCTCTTGGAAGAGAATTCCTTTGGATGTGAAATAAATTCCAAGTGGGATGTGTGTTGGAGAGAGAGGGGTATATAAGCTTGGCTTTTTGCCTATTGCTCAGGTTTCTGTGACGAAAGATTTTTGGAATGGTGTGATTGCTGAAGGAACGTGGTCTCAATAAACTCCAGTCCCTGATCTCTGAACTAGCCACACAAGCCACTGAATTTGGCAAGAAGTACATTTTCTGAACTTTATCTTGCTTAATGGTCAGAACAGTTTAAAAAGCTTTGATTTAAAATAGAAAGAAGTTTTGCATTATTCTTATGGTACTTTGAATATGAAATACACATGATTTCTTGGATCTGTTTGTTTCCCCCTTATCTCCGCTACTTCAGTTGTTGTTCTCTACTGTTTAATGCCTTGTTGTAGTAAACGCTGTTTTCAAAGATGAACGTTTTTGCACTTTGGTGTTTTGACTTTTGAGATGTAAGAGTAGACTTTATATGCGTTCAGAAGCATGTTGAAGGAATCCTGTGTTTATATCTGGTTGAAAAGATAATGCTTTGCAAAAAAATTTTTTTCAGTACTGTTTTCAAATACCAGTAACCACGTTTGATTTCAGGTTATTGACTGTCAAGCTAGGACGATGGTAGAAGTGAATAACTAAATTGCTTTTTGAAAGTGGGGACTGATAAGTGCATTAAAAGCTTTTTGGGGCATGATGTTTGCCATACCAGCAGGATGGACTTGGTGTGTAAAAGATATCAGCCAGCTCCAGGCTCCTGTTCTTCTATAGAAGAATGACCACTTTAACTGTTTGAAAGGAGGACTTAATACCCGGAATCTCTGTATAAGTTGTAGCAAGGTATGTGGGTGGAAAAGGGAGTATATATTTCTGGATATAGTTCAATCATTTACAGTTGTATTAGGATACCTTTTTCATGAAGAATATCAAACAAAAAGTGTCATGTTATAAACCACTAAATATTTGGGATTGAAAATACGTTATTTCTGTGGGCAATTGTCTCTTACTTGCTGCTGCTGCTTGTACTTCCCCTCTGAATGTACACTGCTGTACAAGTAGTGGAAATTATTGCACATGGTGGGGAGGAAGTTGGTAGTTCCTGTGTCTTTAATCATAAAGAAAGTGAAAGAATCCATTTGGAAGAGCTCATGTGTGGGAGGTTAAGGATATCAGATATTGTTCACTTATTTTCTCTCTGGAGAGCCTGTATTACCATGTTAGATGTTTTGTACTGTTTTGTCCATATCATAGCATGTAGTGAGGCAAAAGGGAGTTTCTTCATGGTTTTTTAGATAGTGAACTCTGCAGTTGTTCTTCTGGAATAATTTTGTTTTGGGAAGCAAGAATAACAATTGCCACTGCATTTCTTTGCAGAGACTTGTATATGCCAATTATTTATTGCCTTCTTAATGTACTCGAACATGAATAAGTGTTATGTGACTGATTATTTCCTTTGCTGCGGTTTATATTTTTCTTATAATTAGCTGGAATAATAATCTTAGTGAATAGCAATGAAAGCAAGTACCACTTGAAATGGGAAGCCGGCAAAATGTGAGATGTTTTGGTGTACACGTCTGTATATGACAGTAGAACCTGTGAATCATCTTTACCAAACTTATGTGGGTTTTTTTTAATATTAATCACTGCTGAGTGCGAAAAACAGTAGGGTACATTTTTATGATGGATTTACACTTACCTGTGTGAAAAGGTGGATCTTGGGCATTCAGCAACAGTCCAAATACCTGTAATCTTATGACATAAAGTGGGCATTTCTCTGTACAAGAGAGGATGATAAATTCAGGTATCTGTGAAGAATCATAGAATAGTTAGGGTTGGAAAGAACCTTAACATCACCTAGTTCCAAACCTCCTGCCATGGGCAGGGACACCACACACTAAACTATGTCGCCCAAGGCTCTGTCTAACCTGGCCTTGAACGCCTCCAGGGTTGGAGCATTCACAACTTCCTTGGGCAACCCATTCCAGTTCCTCACTGGAAAGTACTTCTTTCCAGTAAAGAACTTCTTCCTTATATCTAATCTAAACTTCCCCTGTTTAAGCTTGAACCCATTACCTGCTGTCCTAACCACTACAGTAGGAAAATTCTTTTACAGTAGGAAATGCTTTTTTCGTCCTTTATAAGATAATTGTACTCCTGTAAGGTCTTTTGTCTTATTTCTATATTAGCAAGTCTGAGTTTGACCTCCAGTGAGGTGAACTGCTGCTTCCATTGCAGCTTGTATTTCTGCTAGGAGTCTAAATCTGCTTCATGACTTTCTTCGACTCTGTTATGGGAGGAACTTTGATAGAGATATAGAGATATATATATATGTAGCTATATTGATCTTTTTCCTGACATTAACACAAATGAACTGAAAACAATTCCTAGACTTCAGGGAAACACTTTTCTCCCAAATTTTTAAGAATTGTTGGTTTTTGGTTTTTGGTTTGTTTTTTGGTTTGGTTTGGTTAACGCAGGTCCCCTTGGTTTGAAATTAAATACATTTTAAATTAATGTGAAATGTGCAATATAAATCAGTTCTCACTGTTACCCTCTAGTATTACGATGGATACACCCTCCCATTAATTCCTTTCAATCAATTGTTACGCTTTTATGTATAAGTACATATGTTTTTAGTTGATAGAACACGGGTACTCTGATAAAAGTTATAATATTACAATAATACTAAATAATCCTTCTTTTATAGAAGGAAACATTATATTCACATTTTATATCTCTGCAAAGCAGCATTACATATGAGATTGTGCCTTTAAGATGTTTGATTTATTTAATAGTCCTGTGTGACACTTACACCAGTTCCCTTTTGGTTGTCTAGAGTTTCAAGGAGGTATATAGCTGGTCTCCTCTTTTTTTTTTTTTTTATAACTTTCATATTTTAAAAATATAGTTTGGGGTTTTGTATTGTGAATTTCATGTTAGGAAATGCAACAATTAAGCATTTGACTTAAGCTTCTGGAGTGCCTAAAGGTTAGAAGATCTTGTTGCAGGAATGGGTTGAGTATAGCTGGGTTAGCTATCTTGGGAACCCAAATGTGCTAGGTGAATTCTTGACCTCTCTAGGCATTTTGGCTATGATTCTGTTTAATATGAAGAATTATTGCAATAATATTCACATTTAGGTATCTCATCAAAGATACCCATCATCTGAAGTTACATTTTCACATGAATTTTTATCCTCCACGTTTTAAAATTCAAAAATCCCATTTCATTTTGGCAATCTTAACGGAGGGAGGATGGTGACCATACTTTGGGCATAAAGATACAGGATCAAGCTGCTGAGTTTTCTTCACAAAGTGTACAAGTCCATTCAACATATTACAGCTTTTTCTACCTCCCCGAGTCCCCCTAGAACCATCACAGATTTCCACAGACATATTACTTATCACTAATTCAGTTATATAACAAAATGAGATACCTGTGGGTATGCTCCAATCACAGAAAATAGGTAACAAGTATCTAATGTTATTGAAATAATTGTATCAAAACCCAGTATATATACACTCATTAAATGTAATATATTATAAACTGAATAAAATGAGTCAGTACCACCTATACTTCAATCCGTTGATTTAAATCCTCCATGTATTTTCAATGATTAGATAAACAGCATGCAAATATGTCTCTTTTGATTAAAAATAACCATATAATTTTCAAGCAGCATTTAAGATTATATTCAAAATTATCTTACGTCTTATATGAGAGAGAAGCTCAGTGCTTCTCTGAGGAATTCTGAGTGTGGTAGAAATGCCACAGAGGAAAGACCCAGATTTGATCTTAAAAAGGCAAAACATAATTAGAATTTTCCTTCAGACTGTGTAGAAATATAATACACATCACTCTGGTTTGTTCTGTAAGCATGCAGTGTCAATCCTTTTCAGTCATCTGGCATATACTTTAGTACAAACGACTTGTTTTAATGTATACTAATAAATTAATATACCTAGCATGAAAATTTCATAAAACATGTATAGAACAGGGATACCAGTGCTGTAGTGAATGATTTCATTCTGCCTGTCCTAGTTTTATTTCTAGAACTTTGTGCTGTTCTGTTGCAAACTGTGAAATTCCCCCTTTGCAAGTATTTAAGCCCTAGAAATCCTGCTTAAGTACAGCAGGATTCTGTTTAATTATGTCTTTGGTAAATGAAGGAATAAGAGTTAGCTGCTTCTATACATGATAACTTTTTGCAGGATGGTTTCCAATACAGTACTGCAATCACTGAGTAATGCTTGTGATGTAGTATGGAAATAGTGTGGAGGTGTGCAGAGTATATGAAGGTGGGACAGAGACATCTTTAAGCAGCTGATCCATACCAGCATTAATTCTTTTAGTTGGTGCTTCCACTCTTCTTATCCTCCTCAAGCAAACATATAGCAGCAGTAGAACTTCAGGCATAACTCCATATGGAGGAATGTATCAAGGTCACAATGCTTCCATCACTTCTCTGAATTGCTCATTTTGTTTTAACAATCGTGCTGCTTGAACAATTTGCAAGTTCAGGTTAAGGCAAAAGCATGGCATTTATTTTGTCCAAGGTGAGCTAATGTGATGCTCTGGAAAGAAAGGGTAACCTGGAGAAGAGCTTATTTCACTAACAGTGGTGGGAACTGCTACTTTTAGCAGGATGCTGAGGTATGTATTTCTATGAACATGTTTGCTCACTCTAACAAATTAAATCATGTTCCTTTCATAATCTGGGACCACCAAGGAGAGCACTACTAGCCTGTATGTCTGATCCAGGGACTCCATGCACTCTTTTTCCCATGAGGGTATCTAAGCAGCTGCAAGTTCTTAGTTTCCTCTTTTGTAGCCATGGCAAAGTCTTGGGCAATTACTAGGAAATTTCAGACAGTTACAATTAAAGTCTCAAGCCTTTTGAAGTAAAGCAAATCTTTTTGTAGATCTCTGTTTGTATGACAAGGTGAAAATAAATACCACATTGCTTAAACTGAAATAAATAATAAAATGGGTGGGAAAAAATTAAGTAAATTCTAGTGTAAATATTCCTATAATTCCAGGGAGGCCCTTTTCTGTCAGCTGTTGTCTCCGTTAACTGAATGCTGTTTCCTATTGCTGGTATTCTGTACCATTTGTAACAATAAATGTTGTTTTGCTGAAGACCAAGAACAAGTTGGAAGGGAGGAGTTTAGGTAGTAAATATTTGTGAAGTGTATGAGGTTTCTTCTGTCTTGCTAGTTAAAATGTGTGCTGTTTCAGATTAAAATAAAATGTAGGCTCTGCACTGGGAAAAGCTATTTAAAGAAAAGGTCTTTTTTTCTCTGATATTGAGGCTGTAGAAGTAGGTGAAGACTGATCAAGAATAATTGGTTATGAATATTTTATCCATGGATGAGTTTTCAATGTAAAAATAAGTTGACAGAGGCAGAAATAGATGAAAATAGCATTGAGGCATTAGGAAAGAAAAAAAAGCAGTCCCTTCCTTATAATTTTTATAGTGGAAATAAAAAGTGGAGATGATGCTATAGGTTAGGAAAATATGCCCTTTAACATCTGCACAGTCTGCACATATTTCAGGTTCTTCACTTTCCCAGTATTTAAATGGCAGTTGGTTTATCTATTTTATCTTTTGGTCATTGCCCAGGATAAAGATAAATATAGACAAGCATCCAGCAGAGGGGAGTGATATTTAATTCTGTAGATATAGCTTCATCTCCCTTTTTGAGGTGACTTTTTCTTCCTTTTCCTAAGGGTCCACTGGATGGCTCTCTGATCACTTAAGATGCTGTACCCAGACTTTTTTCTGTAGTGTGATCATTTGCTTAATATTGTACCGCTGCTTCTCAGTGTTGAAAGGAAATACTACTAAATTCAGCAGCAGAAACAATAAATCAGACAGCATTTCTATACCACGAGCAATGGCATAGAGAAGGTCATAACTAGGGCAGCATCTTGAAACATCTTTAAAGAGCAGCACAAAGAGGTGAAAAGCACGTTCAGTTGGTTTATAGGGTGCAGAATTATTCAAAGTAGGTCTAGTTTATGCATGCATTTAGTTTATGGATGAGAATTATTCTGCTCATCCTTTCAAGTAGGGTTTTTTACTAGGATCTGAGCATCGCATATCCCAGCAAAGTAAGACATTACGTAATTTTGCTATTCAAGATTCAAGCATCCTACACTATTTGGGAGGACGCTTCACTGGTGTTAATGTCAGTGAACTGTATACATATGTATATATACAGGCAATAGATATACTACAATATACAAAAATACACCATGTCAGATGTGCTGCAGCGTCCACAGTGTGATGACCCAAAGTTTTGATGGGAAATGTTGATACCAGAGAAATGCCTTCTCAGGCAGGTTTGGGCCTGGCTGGGATATGACACTGGTTTCCACATTTTCCTTATCTGTGTTCTTGATGCTTTCTCTTAGAAGAAAAATGGCAAAACAGACAGATGCACTCTAATGTGCACTCTGCAAGATGCATGTTTTATCTTAAAAAGATATCTAAAGGGGAAGTAAATCCGAAAGGCCAATGATGCTGTAGTTGATTAAAACTGAAGAAAACAAGAGGTTTTTATAGCTGTCTTTTCCTATAAATCACCAACATCTCCTTGGGAGATTGCCAGTGTAAAATCCAAGAATTTCTTGGCATTACTAAAATCAGAGGAGACCTAGTTTATATTCCCAGAACTATGCAGAGAACATTTCTGCACTAACGCAGCATAAGTATCTTTTATCATGTACATTCACAAATTAGTATAGCGCTATGTAGTGGCACTACAGTAAATTTTATCACAGGGAACTACTGCTTCAGTGCAGTCTTCCTAGAAAAAGAGCTGGTTCATAGCAAATCCCACATTTCTATCTGATTTTGCTTCTCTGAACAGTTTGAGCTCTCTGCACTCTTAGCAGAGTCAGAGACCACATGAGTCTCTTAACAGTAGGATCAGGTTTTTGGCTTTATTTTGGGCCGTTCCCTGTAGTCCTTACTAGAACAAAGATGGGGAACAGCCCAGGGGATGGGGTGCTCCAGGGACTGCTCCCTAAAAGCTGTGTGGCTTGTGATTTGCTTTCTTCCAGCCCTGACTTGGCAGTGTTAACTGTGCCTTCCTCTGCTTTTAGTTCTACCCTGTATAAAGCCTTTTACCTGTGAGATTGAGGAGGAGCCAATGTGTAGAGTTCGTCTACTGTGAAAGCACAGGAAGCTGCACTAGTGGAACCATGCAGCTGCTGTGCAGTAGATAGATTATTTAATAATTTAATGCAGTCAAATAGTCTATTTATAACTTTGAGGATTGTTCAGTGGTTTTCTCTGAAACAGCCTGAAAATAGTTCCAAGGTCTTAAATGATAGAACCTCTTCTAATTAGCCAGATGACATTGTCTCCTTGTCTAAGCAAAACTCGCTTCAGAATTCTGTTAGGTTCTTAGCACCACAGAGTGCAGGAAAAAAAAAAAAAGAAAAAGTCCTAGAAATCAGCAATGTGTTGGGAGCTATTTTTGAAAACAACCAAAAAAGCAAGCCCAAGCAGGAATTTGTGTTAGAGCTGTATGTGAATAACACTTTTGGCTGCATAAATGGAGTTACTCTGATACTTTGGACCGAATCTTTCCTTATTTGATTTAAAGGGTTTTAGCTCAGATTCTTAAATATCATAATTCATTGTTTGGTAGCTGTTGGAACAAAGCTATTGATATGTGAGTGACCAAATAATTTGTCATGTCTACTTGTTGCTTATACTTTCAATTTCCCTGAAGAGGCAGGCAGAAGTACTCCCCAGAAAACACATGCAAGCAGCAGGCAATATATTGCACTCACTTTCACATGAACATAGGTTAGCATCAGCCATGAGAATGTTTTTGTCTTGGGAGATACCTATTGCTTTGTTAGTTCCCTCAAGACAAAAATCCAACTCCATTTCTCAGGTTTCAGAAACACTCTGGATGGGTGGGGTTTTTTTTCTGTTTTCATGATATGCCCCCAGTGTTTGATTGTTACAACAACTTTAAATTGCTGACTGAAAAATGAGCATTCTGTGGCTTTAAACTGAGCTCAGAAGCAGAAGTGATGATTAAAAGGTAGATATTGGTTTGCTATCTAAATAATTTTTTGTATATTTAGTCATTGAAGAAGTAAAAGACTTTACTGGTTCTAGAAAGAATGCTAATCACACGTGATGTACCTCTGTCTTCAAGTATTTTGTCTAAGCTAAGGTTCATGAAGGAGGTGAACAGTAAGAAGGGTAAGCCAAGATGAGAAAAGTAGTAAAATGTTTTTTTTATCTGGGACTAAAGACATGATCCTAACAAAATTAGGAATACAATAGTATAATTTTGTTCCTTAATTTCATTTACTCCTGCTTAATTTGCATGTTAATATTTTAATATTTGTTAAATATTATTTTTGGGCTGGTACCTTACATCCTAACACTCTGGCAGTGGTAAACTAAACTGGAAGAAATTTTCAATTAACTAATATTTTAATATTTTATTTTAAACATAGATATGTATAGCTATACTTAGGTTTTGTTACACATATATACATCTGTACTTTTGCAGACACACATTTGTTAATTGCTTATATGGGAAATTCATACCTGCCTCTCTGACAATTATATGTTTGATATGATTGTTTTCCTCTTTACTCTATTAGACAGTAATAATCCTATTTCTATTTGTATCTACTATTGCAGTGCTTAGAAAGGGAACAATCTGGTTTTGCCCTAGAGAAATAATTCAGTTTCATATTGTTGTTCTAAATGAATGTTTTTCTCTCACAAAATTTAGATCTTTGTCTTCTAATATAAGATATTAAAGTATATTTTTCACATGTACACCTCTGCTCCTTTCACTCTATCTAAACTCAGCTGGTCAAGGTAACAAATGGAAAATGGAAGGAATAAAGAATTTTGGATTTCTTGTTTTTTTCTTTTTTTTTTACTAAGGGAATATTAAAAATAGACTAGAAAATGTTAATCTGGTAAATTACCGGTACTGGATATCTTTCTTATGATGGGTGATTTAAGACATAATAGCAGTCTTAAAGGACTTTAAAACTTCTTCATCTGAGAAGATCTGAATGCTTTATCTCTTTTAAATTAGCTCTAGATATTTAAGGCTTTATTTATATTAATGGGGCAGAACCAAGCTCTAATTCCAGATTTTTAGGAAAAGCATTTGTTGAAACATTCAGATGCGTTCTCATGTTCTATGTTCTCAGAGCTCTGAGGTTGACACGAGTGAGGAGGACAATCCTAAAGAGAGGAAGGTTAGAGAACAAAGGAGGAAATTGTATTTGACTTTTAACTTCAAAAATCTTTCTAGGGCAGCAAGTCAGTCTTTGTAGTGGGGGGAAAAGGGACAAGCAGGAGAGAAGGGTAAGTTGATAGTCCCAGCTAACCTTGGAGGCAGTGGGGATTTCATGGCCAAGCCGTAACACAAGAGTATTCTTAACAAAAGAGATTTTGACCTTAGTAATCAAAAAGTTAAGGCTTGACTCTACTAAGCTCTTGGTTTTGATTTGAGGCTTATGTAATATTTATAAGAAAACTTGTGTCTTCATTTTCCTGGAGTAAGAAACAGTAGAAGATGATGAGGTCTCAGGTTTACACCTATAACCTTAATACCTTCAGCGAGTCTCAGCGCAGCTTTGTAAAGGTTTGCAGGGTGCACTGGCACTGTTAGCTGTACTGGTGTAAGAAATGATCAAATGACTGGTACTTGGAGATGATCTCTTTTTCTTTTCCATAGTGAATTTTCTTGAGAATGTCATCTGTCTGTTCATTCACACTGACATTTGAGTAATACTGTTGAGGCCTGAGAACTTCTGCTGGCCCCTAGAACTAATCAATTATATATGATCTAATGATAAATTTTGGAATTCTATTAACTTAGATTTGCAAGCTCTCATGATTATTTTCGTATCTTCTTGTCTGAACTGAAGAACTGTAGGGTCTAAGAAGATTTATGTCAGCTTTGGACATCAGCTCAGTACCCTTTTTAGGGCTGTTCTTCTGCCTGGTCTTTACCATTGCTTCCTGTTTCTTGACTTCTTTCCTTCCTGCGAACAACGTGTTAATGCATTAATGCCTGAGACACTAAAATGTCTTAATATTTCAAGAGGTTGTATGCAGAGTTGTGGTACTTGTCTAATGCGGTTCAGGTGAGTGGTGGGAAATGCACAAGAACAAAATTTTAGCCAGAAATGGAGGAGAGACCTTGTCTGTCTTCTAAATGAATAGCATATGGGGAAAAAATGTGATGGTGTTCATAGGGCAAGTTAAAAATAGACCTTTGTCCAGCCTATGAAAACAATGTCCATAGCATTTTACCATAGCATTACTATAGTAGCTCCATGCCGGTGATTTATTTAAAATAAATAGAACTTTGTAAAATATATAATTTCATTCAGAACCAGTGTGAACTGTCAGCACAGCCAAATCACTGGAGTTCAGAGCTTTGTATGTGGATGGTGAAGCAGCAGCAAATGAAAATGTGGTCCATTGGCAAGACAGCAGCATCTGCTAATTAATTTTGGAAACAAAAGAGAAAAAATAAATCTCTTAGGCAGCTTGGTCTTGAGCTAAAATAGTACAGCAAGATTAAAATCAGTAATTGCCAGGGGTGTTAATTAGAACTGGGACCACACATACAAAGTGTCTCACAGAATATACTAGAGAAGCCATATCTGAGTCAGGTTACAGAGAATAATGACTTTGTTTTAGCCTATCTTCTTGTATTAAATAATTTTTTTCCTCTACACAGTGTATGTAGTCATTAGGGAAAAGAGCTTATTAGAACTTAAATGACAGCAAATACATTTGCCTGCATCCTCTCAAATGTTGAACTCCCATATGTCAGCTCCAGAGCTGCAACTCAGCCTTCGTATGAAGGATCTGGGATCCCTAAGGCAGTGAACCAGTGTTAATGGAAATTCCTTCATTTTCTTCAGGTTACTTTAAAATTTCTGACAAATCAAACGGCATTATAAAGCTTTCTAGAAGATTTAGCTCAGTTTCATAAGTCCTTTGGTGGATCATATATATGTAAATATGGTATGATCATAAATAATCATAAATACAATTATTTGAAAGGAGAAGGGAGATAAAGGAGGATATTTACCTGTGAGCTAATTTAAATAAAAATATTAATGTATCTCTACATGGAATTTTCTTTTCTTTAAAATTCCAGCTAGCAACTGAGAAGTTCCAAAACTAAGTTTGTTCTCCTGAAAACTTGGAAGAAGACACAGATATAAACCTCAAATTCCTTGTGTACTTTCAGTTCTACATAAAAGTTTTTATATCCTCTAGTCACATGGATTTCATTGCTAATAAATGTCTGTACAGAAAGTTTATTTATGGTAATTTTCCCCACAGAATACTATTGGATTACAAAACTGTTGCTAGCTGTTGTTTCACTCAGACTTTTTTAGGGTTTCTTTTTGTTTGTTTGTTTGGTTTTTTTGCAATTCTTGAAAGAAATCTTTCCCATCTAGCATCATCATACTATTGATGTGGCTTGCTCTGGCATGGAAAAGTCCGAGGGCTTTGGTGATGCAGACCTAGTCTTTTTCTGGAGTTGATGGGACTTGGAAGGGCTCTTGGGCTAAGGAAGAGTTAGCTACAGGGTCAACTTTGCTGCTCTGATTGCAAAAGCATTAAGGAAATGTTAAGTATTTTTACAAGTATATTTTCTTTTCTATTCTATTCTTGGGCAAGCTGACACTACATCAAAAAGTTTAATTTCTGTAGCTGTTGTTAATGTACAGGAAACAAAGATTGGCAAGCCAGTACAATTTGCATACAAAAAGAACTAGGTTGATGAATGGCAAACTGTGTAAAGCACCCAGAGTTGAAGGTAAGGAGGAAAATCTTCCACCTCCAGCAGCATCACTAGCCAGCCTCTTCACATCCAAACACAGCTTCTGTCCCGTGTAATTCCTCTGGGTATCTGACTGCTGCTGCTGGATATATGTATCCTTACTGGGAGAGATTAGGACAACAAATTGAGAGCTCAACACAACTTTTGATCCTGAAGTGTTTAATTGAATGTCTCTCTGTATTGCAAAGGTAAAAGTCTCTACTCAATTTTTTTCCATGCAAATAGGTGAAATGGCTCCTGTGATTCTAAAAGTTAAACCGGTCCAATATTTGGCTGATGTACTTATCTCAATGAACCTTTGTAGATACATGTGATGGACCTTTCTACTTGTTTTGAGAGCTTAGTCACCCTGCTCCAAGTTTGTCAATCTACTGTCAGAGATGTGAAGGAGCAAGGTTCTACTAACAAAAAGAAATAAAATTATTACTAGTAAGCACCAATATTAAATCAAGTTCCTATTTCTTCTGTTGGCAGCATGAAGCCAGGCATAAGGCAGAACCATATGTGCTGCTCTTAAGTGCCCATTTGCTGAAGTGTTCTTAGCCAGATTTAAGTGTTCTCCTTTAACTGTTAATAACTGTGTGCTGGGACATTGAGTGATGGTCCAGAAAATCAATACGCTTTTTTTCCAATATTTGAAAAGTGGTTTGGTGCTAGAATGAAAAAAAAAAAAGATTGTTTAGGTATATTTTGTATATTGTTTAGGTATATTTTTGAAACTATGTGAATATAATACACAAATTTAACTACTGTACATAATGGGAAACTGGACATGTATTTTGTGTACATTAGAAATTAGAGATCATGCAGAGTAGAAGTACAAAATCAACTGCTTCTCATTTCTGGTAGCTTTGACAAGATCCCAACCAGCCTTTGCTCTGCAGTCCTCTTCCTAAGTCCACAGTGCCCTGAGCGCAATTGGTACTCCAAATGCACATGAACTCTTGCGAGGTTTCTCTCTACAACAACCTGAAAGGAGGATGAAGAGAGGAGGTGGGTCTCTTCTCCCAGGTAGCAAGTGATAGGACAAGAGGTAACAGCTTCAAGCTGCACCAGAGGAGGTTTAGACTGGTGATTAGGAACAGTTTCTTCACCAAAAGGCATCGGAACAGGCTGCCCAGGGCGGTGCTGGAGTCACTGTCTCTAGAAGTGTTCACAAACCATGTAGATGAGGCCCTTGGCGACATAATTTAGTGGTGGCCTTGGCAGTGCTTGGGGGAATGGTTGGATTTGATGATCTTAAAGGTCTTTCCCAAACTAGCTGATTCTATGATTCTGTAAGGTTCGAAGTCTGGATTTGGGTCTTGAACTGTGAGGCCTATCTCTGTAACCTACCTCTATGTGTACTTAATAGTATGCTAAAAGTATTTTTATTTATGTTGTTGTTTTATGAAAGAAATGCTTTTGGCCTTTGCTATACTGCTGCAGGAACAGTAAAGCCTTTCCTTTTGCTTTACTAAGCTCAGTCTCAGCCTGTGAGAGGTAAATAGCCTGTGAAACATCCCTTTCTGAGTGACTAAATATCAGTAAGACTAGCTCAGAAAAGAAATCTATTTTCTGGTTTTTTACAAACCCTTCTGTGGGAAGGAATATTTTTGAACCTGAAGAAAAAGGCAAGCAAAGGACAGAAGGTGGGAAGAAGGTTCAAATCAAGTGTATAGGAGCAGCTATAGCCAAATACATAGAAGGTAAGTGAAGAGCAGCATTGCAACACAAAATCAGGGTCTACTTATAGAATCATAGAATCAACTAGGTTGGAAAAGACCTTTAAGGCTTCTCCAGCCTTGTTTTCTTTTAAAAAAAACAGGTAAGAAATTTGGAGTACAGAACCATTAATTCCTTCTCAAAATTGTAGTACAATCTGTTCTGCACATCTGTGAATGCAGATGGTCACTGTTCTTAATAATTCAGCATAAGAACTAACACACTTGCTTTGACTAAGGTAAAAATCGTGTATGTAGCTTGTGTTATTCATTCAGCTATCCTGGCCACACATTTAGCAAAACAGTGGTACGATGACTATTTGCACAGAAGAATCTACAGACATTTAGTATAGTAAAATGAAATGTTATATAGTAAAATGAAATGTTATAAAATATAGCAAAATGGGTGCTAAATTTGAAATGCAGGAAATGGTGCCTTTCTGCCACATTCTATTGCAAAGATTTTTAGGTTGCTTTTTTGTGTTTAGGCTTTATATTATACATGTTAGTACGTAATTTACAAATGAAGTTGAAAATATAGTACAGCCTTTTATTATGTTTTTTGCTTTTTATGTTTATTTTTTACCCTTTTTTCATCCTTAAACTAATAAAGGAGAAATACCTGTCAGATGGGGGAAACCACAGAACACCATAGTACTAGTGCCCACAGTTAACTGGGAGAAACAATCATGGAAAGATAGTACTTTAACTTGTAATAAAATGAACAGAAATATAATTAAAATAAGCCCAGGAGGAGGAGATAGTCTTGGGCTAAATGATAAATGAAAGACTCATTAATACCTAGATAGTATAACTTAAGTTATATGCCTTATTTATTGATCTGGTCTCTTTTGTCAAAGTGTGAAAGGTAGGGAACTGCAGTGTATATGTTGGGGTTTTTTTTATGTGTTTTTGGAAGGAAGGTGAGCCCAGCTTCTTCAGCAGCACCAGCAAGTCGCAGTATTATGCTCCCTCTGTGTTCACAGACTTCTCTATCATGACTCTTCTTTCAGTGGTAAGAAGTGCAATAGTCAATACTAGAATTAATTTTTGGTTTTGTACCTTACCAAGTGTGGGAAATCTCAAAATGAATGATTATGATCATCATAGCATTAAGTCATTAAAATTCAGTTTTGCAGACAGCTTTCTTTTTGCTGCTGAAATATCACTTCTTTAGAATATGTTTACAGAAAATTGAAGAAAAACATGAGCTTGCGTTGAACTGAATGTTCTTTAGCAGTGTCATCCTAGTACAGAAATGTACTCTCTGTTTTACAGTGGTTGCAGTTCGTTTTTGTTGTATTCTGTTTGGTTTTTATTGCTGTGAATTGGAAATAGCACCAGTGTAGTGAAGAAGGCTGTGCTTATGGAATGAAAATGGAAAAATGGGATCTGTCAGTGCTGCAAAAAGTTCTTTTCAAATAATCCATTTCCTCACACCCTGTGATTTTCACTACTTATTGGCAGCGTTTTTCTCTCTGTCTTTCTAAGTCTAAAGGCATTTTTCATTGTAATTCAGATACATGTTCACATCAGTGCTGTCTCTAGAAGAAGCTATACTTTTGACTTGTCAGGCAATGTATGATTAAACCTATGGATAAATACTTATTTTGGCCTGCATGGTTTCAGCAAATCTATCACTTAACCTGCTTCCTTTGAAACTCTTAAGACTTTTTAGAGCCGGGCGAAGAAATTGCTCTGTCAATAATAGGAACACAGCTCTCTATGTAGATAAGGAATGAAATACACCTTCTCTGCCCATATAACTACAGATTCACCTTTATTTACCTTTGAAAAGAAATCAGCTACTCTATAAAATGCTGGTCTAATTACTTTTCTGTGAATACAGCCCAAAATTCCTCTACCGTGCCAGTGCAAGTTTATGTTTTAATTTGAATTGCTAAAATTGATATTTAAAATGGACTTTGTTGTGATTCTACTACAGTGCTAGCAGAGGGAAAAAAAGAACCAAAAAATATCAGCATTAGAAATGAAAAACCAAATAGCAAATACAGCTATTATTCAGAGTGTAACTAAAAGCTTTTTGGGGGAGAAAAAATAAAGAAAAGAATGCTGACAAAGGGCAGGCAGATAATTGAGCATCTCTGTAGGTATGTATGTCTGAAATTGAACTGTTTCTTGCTAGCTGCCACCAGTCCAAGCTGGTTATATACTTTGCTAAGGTATGGACTAAACAAAGGTGGCACGTCCTGAATTCTCTAATGGCCAAAGGGACAGGAGACAATCACCAGACCAGAGGCTGATTGCAGAGGAGAGTGAAGAACCTAGCTGGAGGAAAGATCCTGGAAATGGAGGAAGGTCCTGGAGGTCAGAGGGATGTATGGAGGCAGATGTCAGGACTGGTAGCTGTGAGCAGCTGCATGGTACAAAGGGATGTGACTTTCTGCCCAACCTTCATGGGCCGCCCTCTGGGAAGGGACATTGAGACCAAGTCAACCTAATGCTGAAGTGGGGGTGCAGGGAGCAGGTGTGAAATAAGTGGGGTAGAAGCTCTAATTTCATTGTTTCTTAAGTAAAGCCCAGTACCTAGATGCATTACAGGTTGCTATTGACTCTGTCGTACCCATGACAGTTAACTCTCTTCCATGTCTTATAACCATTTGCTTTGGGAGGCTTACATTGATTGAAATTCAATATATTATTTCTTTTTTCTGAAATAGCTGATTTTTATTGTTGCTAGGCTTTTTTTGGGGTTTTGTTTGTTTGGTTTTTTTTTGTTTGTTTGGGGTTTTTTTTCTTTTTTTGTTTTGTTTAGTTTTCCCTCCCCCCC
>NW_009922280.1:0-16672 GCF_000696875.1 Nestor notabilis | reverse complement strand
CCCCCTCCAGTTCCAGCAACATGGAAGTCACTGATTTGTTTGCATTAAGATATTTTGCTTTTAGTAAAATTGCTACATGAAAGATGAAGATTTATATATACACTGTACACTTTAGATAGCTTGTGTTGTTTGCTAACAGATTGTATTATAAGTAATAAGTAATGTAATATCTCCCAGGAAGTTCTTTGAAATCTTCAAGGATATGAAGATGTTAAGTAAAGACTTTCCAAGGGTTTGTTGCGCATATTCTCTGTTTAGGTTCTTCATCGCCCTTGTAGCTGAGACCTTACCTGAAGCTGACTTAGTCCAGCCTCCTGTACCTTTTATGACCTTGATCCTGTATGTGCAGGTATGTTTCTGAGCTCTATTTACCCCATTTAGTGTTTACTTCTGAACAATTTTTAAGAAGTATAAGGGAAATAGATGCTGCAGGCTGGAAAAGCAGCCTGAAGTATTGTAGCAAAGTTTCTTGCTGCAGAGTAGAATTACAGCATTTGTAACAATTTTAGGATCAAAGTTGCACTAATGGGGAGAAAAGATAGGGTGGTGTCAGTTCCTCTTAATTAATCTCAGATCTGTTATACTGCGCTTTCCTTTATTTGGAGGAATGTTAGCCATAGTCTAGAGTTTAGTCGGAGAAGGTGTACTGAAAATAAAGAAAAAAAACCCTACAAACTCCTTCGGTAATGCATCTGGCTCTGAAAATAAGTGTGCATGGACAGTGAAATCCAAACCCCTTTGGCCATATAGATTTTTATGTACAACTTTCCAGTGGCATATCTGCATATCACGAACAAATAGTTATTTAATGGAATAAACACATAAACTGTGGTCAGCTTTATTTGACCTGCTATGAAGTATGAAGGAAAAGTAACCTACTTGGTAAAACATGAAAACTATTTTTCATTATGAAGCATGAAACTTGTTTGTTGGTTTTTGGTGTTTTTTTTTTTTTTACACAGTTATTAAAGTGCTTTTTCCACCTCTTCTCCATGGTGACTAGAGAGCTTGAAGCTCCTCTGAGCTTCAGAAAGCTTTAACACAAAGGTTAAACAGTTCTAACGTGCACTTTGCATTTCTGAATTTTACATTCAGCTCACAGAAGTCTTTGGGTTAAGGAGGTAAATTTTTTCAAGGCTTTTAACTTTGAAAATGAAGAAATGCAAATCTGTAGGAAATGCGACGCTACAGCATAGAGCAGTACGCAGTAAGGTTATTTGGCCCTATGCATACTCATCTCCTTTCATCAAAAGGATATCTAAGACAATATATCCACATTAGCAAGTGGTATGGCCCCATAGAGGTCTGGTGGAGGGGACTAGCTGGTCTTGAGAATATCACATCCACATTAAATACGCTGGAGGGAAGTTTATTCTGCAGCATCTGTGGCTGAGACCTGTCAGTTGAGAGAAGGGCTTTAGTTTTGCTCGTGGATGCTGCCTTTTTGCTCAATTTCATCCCCTTCATGTGCTTCAGGACTACTCCACTGGGAAAAATAATACATGGTAATGATCAGGGGTGTCTCTTTAAAAACAACAAATGTGACAGCCCATCATCTGTTACTGTTCTGTTGGAAAGACCTGAATCCTGTCCCTTATCTCCCTGTGCTATTTTCACTTTGCCAGAAGCTATTAGGTAGTGCAGTGGGAATTCCAGCAGCAGCAGTACCTCTGTGTTTGGGAGGATGGTGCATATTTGGTTGCATGGTTCAGTGTATCGTCTCGCAGAGCATAAGTGTTTGTCCCAGACTGTTTGTCACTGTTTCTGTCTGGGAAAATAGTCTCTGGAAGAACAGAGGAGTCTTCTGAGATAAAATGAAGCTTTGGAAGCCTTTGGGCAGTCTGCCATGATTTGTGGGAACATCTCTGGTATTTATGTAGGCTGAGAATGGGCATTTCTCCTTCCCTTTTTTCTGCTTGGCACAAACACAAAATTGTTTTGGTGAGGGAAATTGCTTAGGTGTTGGTTCTGGGACTCTTCTAATAAGGGTGGTGTTGAAGACGATTGCTGGAGAATCTGATGATTTTACATCATTATCGTGTGTTTGGAGGAGCCTGACATTTAGCTAAAATCAAAGTTTTGGAACATCATAGAGTGGCAGGTAGTATTGATTTCTGTATGTAAGCATCTGATTGTTGTGCATGTTGCTTGATTTTCCTGTTTTATAAATTATAGTCTTGCAAGATGTTGTTTGGTTGCTCACTCTTTCTTCCATCTTCAATGCCTCTACGCTATCCTTGCAAAGTAATGGTCTCCGTTCAAAAGCCTTTCTAGATCTCACAGAAAATCCTGAATGTGTTTCAGGAAGGGCACCTTAAACTTTTAACTTCATTTTCAAATCTTGATAGAATTCAGAGCATGAAGGACATACTGGTACTGCCTTTGGCTTTTAATAGATAGAGTTTTGGTGGCAAAAATGTGATGGTTTGTAGTGCTGGTCTAGCTATTTTCACCTCGCCAGATACCAGTGTCATTAGTGAATAATGCTTGTATGTGCCTTCTCTGATGATATCTTCTTTAAAAGACATTAACAGAATTGTAAGATTGGGTAAAGTTAATATGATATCTACAGGAGAGATTATGTCACCTGTTACAATAACAATTCCTCTGGCTGCCACATTGTAATTATACAAATGAATGGAAGATGTCTGTCTTGGTTAGGTTTTTAATTGATTGTATGGCACAGGTTGTTAAGCTAGAGAAAGCATTAAAATCCCTATGTGGGAGTATTTGTCATACTCTTCTTGGTTTTTGTTTTGTTTTATTGAAGTTTCTTTTTATTAATTTCTCTAAAGACTAAAGTGTAAAAAGCCAGACCAGGGGAAGCATAATCTTCTTGCTTTCACTGTTTCCAAACAAATCAGAGACAAACAGAAGAAAACTGAGTCTTTGTTAAAAATAAGCATATATGAGAATTGTGATTTACTTCATATTCCAAACAACCCTCTTACAAAAATAGAATGTGGAGAAGAATGATTTTTGGCTTTCCTTTCTGAAGGAACATATTCATGCAACAAAAAAATGCAGATTCAGACTGACTAAAAGTATTTGGAAGTAGTCTGGTCAAAAGCCCAAATTCCTCTGTAAGTCTGTCTTAGTGCAAAGTATTTAGGTAAATAATCAAGTGAACTAGATCAAGTGCATAGCAGTTAAAGCACACTCCTTAAGTTAAACACCTTGGTAAACTGGAATGTCAAGCATCTGTCTTGACTTTAGTGATACAATAAGCATTTGTTTGAAGGCATGAAAGGTGTTTCCTGTATCCCAGCGGCCTGGGCAGTCTAGAATGATTTGCAGTTCGTCTTACCTTAGAGGGCATCTCACTGTGCCAGATCCTAAGACCAGTCCTTCAGAAAACCCGTTAGTGGCTTCTCTCTAGTATGAGAAATCTCCTTTTACAACAGCCTCCATCCCCATTTTGTCCATTCCTTTCCCAACATTCTCATTTGCAAACTTATTCCCCAAGGTACACATATGTTTCCATTCCCTGAATGTTTCAATCATTATTCATTTATCACCCATATGCTGTATGTACTATAACCTCTTTTAGAGCTCGAGCTCATATACCTGTCTTCCACTCACCCTTTTCCTATGCTGTCTCTTTCCCCAGAAAGTCCTTTGACCCATTCTGCAGGTGGATGTTGTAGTTGAAACTAAAGCTGTTTTTTAAGTGGTTTAGGGTCTTCTGTGAAGGACAGGAAACGTGAAAACCCGCTGATGGGGGAGTGGAAGTCAGACTAAACTCCATGTTCCTGCTAGCAGCACATCTCATAATCTGCTGTAGCTGAAATGTTAATGTCTAAGTGGATTTTTATTAGAAGTAGGTCTCCCAGATTCTAATTCAGATGTCAGAGGTTGATGGCGATATCAATAAAAAGCCAGCAACATGGCCTTTATTCCCTGCTGTGATGCTGACATGTGACAAAAATAAGCATGATAATTTTATAGCTTTTTTTTTTCTTCTGTCCAAAACATAGCTGCATTAATCTGAAAGACAGCTGATTCTTCAAGGTCAAAAGTGCTTAGCTACAAATTGATGAGCTATTATGTATGGCTGTGGTTTCTTTGATGGTTCTGTATTAATAATATGCATGCAGAACAGGCCATAAAAATTCCATTTAAGGGTATTAAAACATACTGGGACATTTAATCAGGTTAGAATTCCTGTCAACTGGCTGTAGGCATGGTGTTGTTCAGCCCATCATTAACAAAGTGCAGAATATAAAGACAAATGGCTATAGCATCAGCTCAGATTTCACTGGAATGACCTTTTTGTTTTGGGCATTTGGCTGATGGTAGAGTGGAAATCTATTGTGCAACTGTGGGCACACTCCTGGCTAGCAGAGTATTCTGTTGTTCCTACTGCAAGCAAATCGATATAGAAAGACAAGAACAGAAGATATTTCTAGTGTCACTAACAAAGCTTTTGTGATAGGAATATACATATTTTGCAACAAAAATGGATTAAAATGTAGATTGCTTCATCAGCTTCCACCATTTGTTCTTTAAGGAATAACTTTGCTAGGGGTGTAAAGCACATAGCTGTTCTTAAGCCATCCTGCCATTAAAATCAATGTATTGATATAGTATAGAAAATAATGCAGTTTAAAATCGGTATTTTGAGGTACTGAAAATTTTACAGGGTAATAAAGAAGGTGAAATTGCTAGCAAGATTAGACCCTGTGTAAAGTCTGTTAGATAATGTGCATAAAGTCCCATTACACAAACTCCAAGTTAAATTGTTACTTTTTAAATTGAATTTGAAGTAGGTGCAAAAATAAATGAGCCTGGGAATAAAAATAAAGTGAGACATTGGAATTACAGTTTTTATGTATATGTTTTTACATTTAGTAAATGCTTTTGTTAAGAACAAGCATTTTCTTAATACAGTGAATTCAGATTTTGAACAGGATTGGTGTGGGATTTTTTTTTGGCAGATGATTTAGAATAGGCAAAAAAGAGTTTGTTTTTATGTTGGAAAGTCTGGTTATAATCCTTGACTCCATTTTAAGTAATACCATGATAAAATCTGCTATTTTTGTCATTGTGATAGTCTTGCATGGACTCACTTACATGGATTCACTCTCATTGCAAATTATACAGGTTAAATAACAAAATATATTTCAATTAATGTTTAACCTACTTAAATCTTGCTTAGAATTTAAGATGCTTTACATTTTGTGATTTTATGTTTTATAATACCCCCTCAAATGTGCAGTTTTCATTGTATTTATAAGGAAAAGTCAGATCCTTTCATTCCTTCTGCCTGTTCTGAAACTTGTAAGTTGAACATCACTACACAATTTACCCTTTAATAGGATTCTGTTATTTTTTCCTCTCTTCAAAAATGAAGAGAAGTAGTCTGGCCAGTTCTTTTTACTTAAGGTGAGTTCTCTTACTTAAGGTGAGTTCAGTGGCACTTTGCCTTGGAAACTTTGCCCAAGTGCACAGTTCTTGGGGTTTTTAGTCTCCTTTTTGGCAGAGACTGGCTGGCCAAAGGGTGAATAATGCTCCTGCCTGCCAAGGTATGGACTGCTTCTAAGCCAACCCACTGCACTTCTCTTCCGAAATCACAGCCAGTTTGGCTCCTGACGAAGAATTTGATAGAGGCAATTCTCAAATGCTTGCTTTTTGATGATGAAAACCTATTAAGTTAGCTGTTCCCCTGGCTAGGCCAGAGCAGAGGAGGAGGTCCTCCGAGCTGACTTATGAAAGCTGACTTATGAAAGTACCTTCAGTGCTTTCAAGGTGAAACATGTCTATTCGCTTTCCTGAATAATTAAATAATTGCAGTAGTGCTAAGGAAGCAGAAAGAAAAGCAAAGATCTGCCTTTAAAGACTTCTCTGCTTCCAGTTTGGGTCATGTTCATATCAATTTTTTTCTCACATTAAATAGCAGTCAGAATAGTTCTTCACAATGTTGAGAAGAATAAGGCATTAAATGGGATACAGGGAAGAAAGTTCAGTGAATAAATGGTACATTACATCATGGAACCCTGTTTTAGCTATTTCCAGTAAGATGTGCATAATAATCCCAGTAAAGGGCATCTTAGGAAAACCTAGGAAAATGGAAGGATGTGTAGCTCTGATTTCAGTACCTTTATTACGACTTATGACTATATTCTTTCTTAGTATATTGCATGAGAGAAAGAGGAAACTCGGGAGATTATAGAAGGCTTTTTGTTAAAGTGATGCAGCTCCAAATGAATATGATAAAACCTAAGGTATTTGACAAGTAAAATCCTGGCTAAGCAAACACTTACTTCTGAGTCCTGGATGTGCTGAGTGCATGATTCTTACAGAGGAAGAAGTGTCTTATAAGATTCCTTACTAAATATCAAGAGGTGTTTTTGCTGAGTTTTATAGAAATATCTTTCCAATAAATGGCCGCTATAAGTAGCCTGGGGGTCTCCAGAATGACACCCTTTGTACAGGAGGCTGCAACACTGCATTGGTGGGCAGCTAGTGTTCATTTATTATGTTTTGATTTTTTTTAACACACTTTCTATCACAAGCCAGCCACTGATTGCTAGTAATAGATCACTCTTATTTTCACTGTATTTTTAAATAATGGCTGTTAATCCTTTAGTAGCTGTAGGATATAAAATCTAACCACAGAATTGAATGTTTATTATTGATTTTCTCTCACCATAAATTGACTTTTTTGCAGCGTTGGGCAAGCATAGGTAGAAAAAGTTCTCAGATTTTCATATAGAACCTAAGATACTGCTGTGCTATCAGTATTAATAAGTAGTGGTAGTACTGGTAAGAGTAGCAATCTCTCTACATTACTCATTTTAAGCCCAGAGATTTCCTGCACATGCTTAGTCTATTGTCTGTGCTCTTTCTGTTCAATTAGTATCTTGAGTGTAGCATTAAAATGCTTTTTAAATACACAAGCTTAAGACTTGCATTACTTCCATGCTCTCTTGTCCGTAAATGGTATGCTCAATCTCAGTGTTTAAATACAGTTTCAGATCAGGTTTTCAAACTTTTTGATGTTCTAAAATCACATTCAGAGCTGATTGGCTCCCACTGTTATTTCTGGTAACAGCAAATTTGTTTCTAGATTTAGGTTGTGAGGATAATACATGTCATACCACTGGAGCTGACAAAAATATGCTAGTAACACTTATCTTAAAGTAGCATCACAGCATCTTAAACAAGCATGCTTAACGTAGTGCATGATGAAAATTTGGGCAGTGAGTGTGAGGGAAATGTCTCCTTTCATTTGTGCACTTACGCATTACAAATAAAGCTGCCAAGAGCAGTGAGTTATATCTTTCCTTATGCTGAAGGTATGAGTAATAAGGGATCTCCTTGGGTTCCAGTTTGCATATGTTCCCAATCTGTGGGATTTGCAGATGAGGGTACCTCAGCTCCTCTGCACAAGCAGAGAAGGTCTTTGCCCTCCTGAAGGACTGTTTCTCTGTTCTACCTATTTACAAGTATGTTTATCCCAGGCAAAGAGAGTATTGCTGAAAGAATGTCTAATAAGAATGAGATTATTGCAATGGCAGCATCTTGCATAGGTGACAGCATGCCAGTACTAATGAATACATTTCTTGATAATTTTGAGTTTACAACTGCAATTAGAAAAAAATTTTCTCATCTACATGTAAAAAAAATTAAAAAAATGTGATTGTGGATATCTCAAAATGCTCTGAAACAACCACATTATCTGCTGACAGCTGAATAAAGGCAGCGAAGCTAGTGAAAAATCTGCTTCTCTGAGAAAGACAGCTGTCATTCAATGTGATGTTCTCAGTCTTTTGTAGAAACAATTACAGTATGCAAATTTGTATTCACTTATGCAGCCTGCTCCTTCATTTCTACTGATACAAACGTATGTATTTTAATAGTATTCTATAGTTTCTATAAATCTACTGTCTTTTATCTTGAGTCCAAAATGTATTAAGGTTTTAAATTATATTTTATTTTATTATTTTTTAATTATTTATTTTCTATAAAAATATTTTGAGTTGCTTGTTACTTAACTTTTAGTTTTCAAGTAAAATATTTGAAAAGCTAAATTCAGTTTGAGGTTATTTGCTGGCAGTTTTTATTGTCTAACTGTACTTGTGTGGCACAATGCAGGTTCTACCCTCCCTGAACAGTTTTTGATATATCACTATGATGCTTTAACTATGTCATAAAATACACAGACTGCACAATGGAGCCTGAGCAAACATTGCAGCACTGTTATATTCTGAACCTCAGAAATTTAAATGCTAATTAAACTGTGTGTGGTGCACAGGATTAGTGTCTCCTCTGCCTGAGAATTGAAATGAGGATAGTTTTGTAGCCCCTGTAATATTTACCACTCAACAGTAAGGTCCTGATGCAGGAAAGGTGTGGGGGAGAAGGACTTGGGGGAAAAGCAGGAGAAGCAGGGATTTCACCTTCAAAATGCAGATGTTCTCAGTTTTGGTCTGTGAGATTACTTGGAAGGAAGGACCAGTCCTGGATAACCTGGGGATTTTACAACACATTCAAGATTTGCACTCTGAATCAGATTTTCATGTGATGCCAGGGTTTCAGATACAGGAATCAGGCTTTCTTTGCAAGGAGAAAGGTGGGGATCTGCCAGCAATGGGTTTTGTCCATGTAGATGATCTGAAAGGATAATATAAACCTGCCAGCTCATATGCAGCACAGATCTCTATTTTTAGAAATTAATGAATAGATGTTTCTGAAATACAAAAATCCTAATAAAACTCTACAGCTTCCTGTATAGCTCCTTACTATCAAAAATGAGAGATGTACATTGATTTTTGTGATACTTCGTATTTTCAACTTCATAAATTGCCAAGTATTAGAATAACATACTGTACTCTGGATTCTTATAAGTCATTGCAATCTGGTACTCGAAGCCATTATATAAGCAAAATAACATCTGTTACTCAAGATATTACATTTTATGGTCCTAAGTATTTATGAGGTGGAAGCTGACTGCAGAAAAGGAGCTAATATAGTAAACCCAGTCAGATGCAACTTGAACCTCGCATGGTTTTGGAGTGTCTTTCTCCTTGTTTTCTACCTTACTTTATCCTTCTCTAAATCACTAGTTATTTTTACTGGCTCTCATGCCACTTATTAATTGCTTTATTGCTCTCTGTTATTTGTCATTAATATCTCTGCTCCACAAGAATATCGTTGAAGGGTCAGCAACTCATTAAACATGAAACACTGAAGTACTTTTTATCTGTATTTAGATATACTAGCACTTGGGTTTTCAAACATTTGATATTAAGAGTGCTTGAGGAGTAATCCACTGGTAAGTGATGTGTGTGTCAGTTGGCATCTGAAATCCACGCTGAGCATTCCCTGCTGGTGTGTCATTAAAAATGTTATCAAAAGACACAGAGGACATGATATTAGGAAAATGATTTGGAAATGATAGCTAGAAGTCAAGGATTATTATAAATAATCTTTTTGTTAGGAAATGGCAACAATGTTAAGGATGGGGTAGATTGTACAGCAATTGTCTTTTGCTTAGTTATCTATCTGCTTAAAGCTACAACAACCCTTTTGGTATCTTTTTCTGTGTAATATTATGCTATAAATAGCAAGTAGAGTTTTTACAAAGATGATACATACTGGCATATATAGCTTGTATGAAACACTTTAGAAGCGATATGTCCTTTCATAATTGTGTGTGGTTGAAACCGCTGGAGATCTTAATTGTTCCTCACCTTCTGTGAATTAGTAGACTCTAATATTCTTTCAGGAAATGGACAGAAATAGATAAATATGCATTGATAGCAAGATAGTGTGATTTTTTTTTATATATAATGAATATATTTTTACAGTAACGTAATGGACTTTTTAGAGCAGGAGGCTTTAATTCTAATCAGTTTTCATTAGGGCTCTGGAGAACCTAATAGCACTTCAGTGAGTTTTTGAGTTTTGTACCATTGCTTTGAATGACAATTTAAAAGATCAACAGATCTCCTTATATACCTGGTGAAGACATTTCCTGTGTTCTTTGCTTATCCTTTTAATCTTCTGGCAGAGTTAAGGACCTGATGTTCACAAGTTTGCAGGAAACTGTGACTGGTATGAAAACTGTTAAGCATTGATAACCTGGTAAAAACATGAATAAAACTGGGAGTGTCACCAAGGATGATATAAGCAGATGATGCTAAAAAATTAAGGTGACTTAAGCATTTGATGAGCATTTATTCTTAGCATGATCTATGGCTATGTGGTCACAATCTTTTTTACAGCCATGAACTCTTTTTGCTTCCCTAAGCAAGCCAGGCAAAAACTGACTTTCAATTCAGGGTCTTACTTTAAAGTAGATGAATATTATGGAAGACTTAGAACTGCAACTTTTGGAAATAGAAGTGTCTGAATATTATCCTAAAAGTGTGTAAAAGTTGAAGTCCCCTCACAAATTATTATTCTTCATATTTACATGATTTGGCTATCTCCATCTAAGAGCAGAGTTGAACTAGTGGTAAGAAAAATAACTTGTATGAATCTGTGGAGTTCTCAGAAAATCCTTTTCTCCCTCTGAAATTTGCAATGGTTTAGAAATCTGATATACCTTGAATGGAAAACCTTTTTATCATGTTCAGTTGTAAGAGAGACATTTTTTTATTCTGTGTGTAGTAGCATTATGTAGGAAGAGATATTTTGACCTGTTTTTATATTTGAAAAACTGTATCCTGAATCAGGATGATATCTCAAAATCTTGTAAATCTTTACAAGCAAAAACCACCAGAAGACTGCAATCATCAGTTACTAGCTATATTTTAAAAATTCACTTTTAGTGAAACTCCCATTTGCAGTTAGGAAGATAGGATGTTGGAAAACATCTGCACAAAAATGTGTCAGGTAACATGTTAAGTTCTGTTTCACGTGACTTTTTAAGTTTTGACAAAGTGTCTTTTTCTGTTAAAGAAAGATTTTATCTAAAAATTCCCAGATGTCTAGAATAAAAGCTACCTGCCCTTTAAGTGTGACAGATTTTCACCATATTACTTACAGCCCACAGAAGGAATAGGCATGCTTTTGGTGAGGCAAGGGGTGGTATCAGAATGAATGTCTGCCACATACTTAGACTATTAAAATTTGCCAGTTTTAATAGTCTAATGCAAATTTTCACCCTTTTTCACTTGAGGTATGAATTGAGGAGGGAGGGGGCAAATAAGCATTGTTAAAATATGCTTTGATTTGAATTGTAATTTGAAACATTATCTAAATATAGGTATTTCTACTACATATGGTAATGGATGGAATCTTCACTTTCTATAAAGCACAACGCTGCTTGAGCTTGGGTTCTAATGCCTTGCAGGAGTTCACACTTGAAATTCAGTGATTGTATAACCAAGAGATTTTGTACTTACACTGAGGAATCTTGTACTATTAGAGATACAATTATTATTCTGTTGTGGCTTAATAGTGCTGTTAAATATTAATTCCTGGAAATATTTTTTTTTCATCCAAGCTTGCATATTATCCAGATAGAGTTAAATTTACTAGCAACATGCTGGATGCACTTGCAAAGATTTAAGAGCAAACCAGAGCTACACCATTGGTACAGTGAAAACAGAAAATGAATATATCACAGGGTAGAGGGTGTGCTCTTTTTTGGAATGCTGGAATTTTTCAATTTATTTTTTTAGAAGCATGGTTTTTCTTGTTATTAGGTAATATTGAGGTAAACCCTGAATATCAGATATTGACCCTGTAAATCAGCGTGGTTTTCTTGGTTTTGCAATTTTTGTTTTCTTAGACTTTAGAAAATACATACGAGATTTTACTTTATTACAGTTAATTATTGCTTCTCTGTGGATATCTCAAAAGGAGATGCAAGGAGTTATCCTGCAAGAATTGGCAGGCTCGGGCTTGTATGTGAATGCAAGTTTCTAATCCTAAATGCCAAACTGATCACAGATGCAGGAGTGATCAGAAACCTTTAAGTATACAGTATATCAACCAGAGCAAATTAGAAATTGAAATATACAACAGGGTTAAAAAAAATGAGGAAAAATTTAATAGAGCAGTGGAAGTTTTATGTTATTTAACTTACATGCATGGCATTTTTTAAATGTATGATTTCATTTAAATGAGTGCTTCCTATTACAAATGCTAGAATTATCCTTTCAATGATAAAAATCATCAATTAGAAAGTATAAAGCAGGAGCTTATGCATTTTAAGAGTTTATATGAAAGATACGTATTTCTTACTGAGACGGTGTATATATAGCTACATCTTTAAATATCTGACTCCATATCTAATACCAGCTAATAGCCCTCACCCACAGAGAAATATAATAAATTCTTTTAAAATAAGCTAATAATTTTTCAGAGTTCTTGTATCACATGGTAATTCTTCTCATGAAAAACATGTAATTACGCTTGCGTTAGTAGAGAGTCATGGGGTGGGCGTGTAGTGACAGGACAAGAGAGGAATGGTTTTAAACTGATGGAAGGCAGATTTGGATTAGATATTTCAGAGAAGTTCTTCCCTCTGAGGGTGCTGAGGTGCTGACACAGGGTGCCCAGAGAAGCTGTGGCTGCCCCGTCCCTGTCAGTGCTCAAGGCCAGGCTGGACACAGGGGCTGCGAGCAACCTGCTCTAGTGGAAGGTGTCCCTGCCTGTGGCAGGGGGTTGGAACTGGGTGAGCTTTAAGGTCCCTTCCAACACAAACCATTCTGTAATTGGAGAAAAGTTAGTTTATGGTCCCTTGTACTAAAATGTGCTGACAGATACAATATGATCAACTCTTGGGGCAAGAAAAGATCCTGTGATAATCTTATTGCGCTGCTTGAAGATACCAATTACCCCATTTTTGTGTTGTAGGAACACCTGAAGTTTATCTACATGATGCAATTGAGTGTGAGGGAGAGATTACCAAACTGGCTCTTTTTTGGTGCAGGAAGGAGTCTGTAGTGTTGCTGGGCTGGCATGGCATTCACTCTGAACATGGACATATTAAAATAGGAAAAATAATCTTAATGGCCATGAAGCAGCAACCATAATATATTATAAATTCCAGAATGCTTTCCTCTGTGAAAATGTTATTCTGAAATTAAAGTATTTCATTATAGTTACTCTACTAACTCGGATAACTATTCCTGGAATATATATCTGTTATGGCAGAGTCTGTTTTCAGGTATGCTTCTTTCCCTCATTTTGTTTTTATGGCCAACCATATGGTTTAATTATCAATTCAAAATGTTGAACTCCATCTTTTCTCAGAAAGTAGTTAGCTGCTTCACTTGGGATTTTTTCTTTTTAATCTTGTGTTTTTATTTTTAAATCCTAAAGTCCAAAACCTCAGCAACTCTAGAGTATTTCAAGAGAACAGGGGAAGATGGAAAATGAGGGAACACCCACTGTCCTTTCAAAATCAGATGTAAATTTACATTCTAGGGTCTTAACCTCATCAGACTAATAGATTTATATTTAAACAGGCATTTAGCAGAGGAGAAATGTTTTTCCTGTCTAACATATTTATAACCTTGAAGAACCTTCCTTTTTTCCCCTCTTTCTCTTGACCTTTTATTAGAACACACTTTTAAACTGTAAAGTGGCAAACATCATAGAGCTTTACTGGAGGCACATGAAGCTCATTTAGAGTACAAATGTTACTGTATAAAGTTCACAAACTTTCATTTATTTTCCACCCAGAGAGAAGAAAGGTTAAATTTTTTATTTTTTTTTTTTTAAGGCAGTACATGGACAGTGACAAGTTGAAAGCCTGCTAAATGAAAGTGGCTCTTGAAAACCACTTCAGCTGTGAACAGATATCAAATGAAAACATTAAATTTACACGCCTCCAAACATAATGATGAAATGATTCATTTTGGCCTTTTTTTTTTTTTTTGTTAAAGAAAAACTCAGATGATGTTTGGCTGTGTGTGTTGGAAATTAGGATTGGATCAATGTTTTCAGAATGGCAAAGCGATGTAAGTACATGAAATATGCTGGTTTTCACTTTGAACTCTCCAGTGCTGCGAACTGAATGCTTTCTACCCATGGAGGTGATTTAGATGTGCTTCTGGAGGTTGGCTGTTATGCTGAATTTCACCCCAAAGACACCCAGGTCATGCCCTCAGAGCGTTCAGTGTGGGACCTGGTGTTTGGAAAGGTGGAATGTGTGATGGTGTGAGACCTTCCTGGCCTCAGCCAAAATGCTCCTCTTACATTCCTTGTGAATCTCAATTTTTAAAACTTTGAATTGTTTTGCTGATCAAAACTTGGAACCATTTATGTCTAAATGGTGTTTTTATCAGATCTCAGGAAAGAATAGGTCTTTAGATTATTGTTCATTGTTCAGAATTCTGATCAGCCAAATCAATAATACTTTTGAATCTCTGTACCTGTCCTGGTAAACAATTTCTTAAGGGTGCTTTTAGATGAAGAAAATTTCCATTGGTATTGGCCACCTTTTTTATACCTTTGCACAGTCCCTACAATTCCTGATGTCTCTGTCCATGGTGTTCTTGTCTCTTTCAAACACCCCCTTCCACGGTGTGGGAAAGGGCTTTAACTGTAGTTAGTGCCTGCTGGAGTGGATTTGCATACAGTCAGAAATGATATCCCATATGGAAACCACAAAGTAGCGTAGGGCCCTGTTTGAAATTCACCCTTGCTAAAAGCTCTGAACAACCGTGTCTATTTTGTGTGACACACTGAGTTTCCCCTTCCCGTTTTGCTCTCAAGCTCTTTTTGTATATGGAATACACAGCACTCAGTCTGACATCTGGAGGGAAACACAGAATACTTTTGTACTGGCGGTTTATTTTTGTCCTTGTCATCTTTTTAATGTCTATCCTGATGCAGATTCCAATCATAAACGTAATTTCTTGTCTTTGAACTTTGTTTTGGATATAAGCTATCAATGACTGAAAGAACAGTTTGTAGCAAAGCTACTACAAATGTTTTTGAGGATAAGTGTTTGGGTCACAACAGGCTTTTAATCATTTTCCTTCACACAGATGCTGAGGAAATAATTGTATTCTTCTATTTCTTTTTCTGGTCAAGCCTGCAAGACACAGTAGTCTTGATAGCCATGTAGCAGTTTCAGCTTGGAGAGTACCAATATTCTTCCAACGGCATCTGTTTTCTGTATATCAGGCTCATCATTTTATTTGAACAATTGGGCTTATTTGACTTATAGACGTGGTAGTTGCTGTAATGAATTCATAAAATATGCATATGGTGGACTAGAGAAAGCTATCAAGACTCATGCATTTTGCATGGGGCTCACTCACTTTTTTCTCCTCCCACAGGTCTCCTCCTTCCTTCATAATGTGCATTTTTAAGTGTGGGTGTTAAGCCAGATTTATTCCAAAACTTTAAAGCTCCAGAACCATCAGAAAGAAAAGTCTTCCAAACCGGAAATAAGGGTTTGCTGGGTTTATTCAATGCAGCTCAAACACCAGTGTGCAACATCTGAAGCCAGAGTTAGGAAGCAGAAAATTGAGCATCATGTCTTTCTTGCTTTAAATAAAGCTCTGGACAGCCCTCTGACTGGAGCTGCATCTGGCGAGAGGATCCATGCTGTTCAGCCAGCACTTGCTTGTGCATTGGCTGTCCTTCAGCTTCCCTTCCGAGGCTTTGAGGCTTCTCTTTTGTCCAATAGTGCGGTGGGGAAAAAAAAAAAAAGAGACCTCTAGATTTTTCCAGTGATATGGAAAGCCCCCCTAATGCATTCCATGTGAAGAGAATTATGCTCCATCCGTGTCAGTGTTCAAGGCCAGGCTGGATGGGGCTTGGAGCAACCTGGTCTAGTGGAAGGGGTCCCTGCCTGTGGCAAGGAGTTGGAACTAGATGAGCTTTAAGGCCCCTTCCAGCCCAAACCAATCTGCGATTCTGTGGTTTCTCCTGGGCTCGGATGCCCCAAGGATAGGGTCACCTTCTCCCACTGTAGTGCTTCACCCAGTAAACACCGTGATCCGGATGTCAAATACTGGAAGAACTTGGAAATGTAGAGTGAATATAGTTCTGTGGTACTAAAAGGAAGAATATACGTGCCCCACACACTGTATTTGTGCTATATTTAGCGTTTCTAGCTTTGTCACTGGAAGAAGCAAATGTCAGAGGGACAGGAGTGAGAGTCAGTGCATTTAAGGAACAACTGAAATAAATACAAAGATATGTTAGGCTTGGACTTTTAAATGCTAATTTGCAGGCACCATGCAATGGGATGTCACATTGCATCCAAACTCAGAGAAAGCTGCAGTCTTCTCTTGTGCCTCTTGCATATCTACGCTCAGAAACTTGCAGTGAAGAGTGTTCATCTAAGACTATAATCTAAGTTGATATTGATATTTTGATATCAATATCAAAAATATTTTATCAATATGCATATAAGAAATTTTATATGCAAATCAGTATTTTTGATGTTGATAAAAATTTCACTTAAAATTACTGTATTCAGAATTACTGTGTGGTAGCAATGTACTGCAATAATAACAGCCAGCAGAAAACTTTGAGATACGGTATGCCAAATTGCTACTTCATTTCTTTTGCAAATTCTGGATAATCTCATCTCTGTAGTGTCGGTTTCTCTAATTTACTCCTTAGACTAATGTATATGTGCTGATGTTGTGGATTTAGGGTAACTTTGCTCAAAGAGAACCACAACACTTCTTCCAGCAAAACCAACTTTCTTTTTTTTTTTTATTTCGTAGAATCATAGAATAGTTAGGGT
>NW_009922279.1:69055-113192 GCF_000696875.1 Nestor notabilis | reverse complement strand
AATATATATATAAAAAATATACATACATGTATAGTATAAAGAGTGAATAAAAACATTGGCTCTCCATCCTTCTTTTTGCAACCAATTCAGGATTTCTGTGCCTGTGGCTGACATAGCTCCCTGCAGAAGCTGAGACTAGTATTTGAGAGGCTTTGTAGTACAAGATGAAGAGGACCACATGCTGCTGGTCCAGAGTGAGCAAGCAGTGGAGCTGCTGGTGCTCAGCTGGGCAGGGATCAGCAGCGCGGCTGCAGACCAGGCCAGGCCAGCGCCATGCGAAACCCTGCATCAAGGTGGAATATTGCACCCACAGACAGTTTGTAAAGTCATATTAAAAATTCACTGTAGTGTTTTAAATTGAATTTTCAAAAGGGAAAGCACTGTATTTTTAGGGAAAATAATTCAGATAAAGGTGGACAAATATTTGTAACAAATCTTTCTAACACTGGGATATGTGGAATAGCTCTTAAATTTCTTACCAGAGTGCAGATCCCAAAGAGATCAGTTTATTTAACATGGCACTTGTATTCAGTCTCTTGGACGTAGGGCTACTCACACCTCATCTTATTCTATTAAACCCCCCCCCATCTAGTTACTGCAACATGCAGGCCCAAACCAGAAGTGATAGAAGAAGAAATCAGCTTGATGCATCTCACAGAAGATGAGCTCACATATTTTGGGTTTCGGAGCAGGTAGTGCTGCTTATCTACTCTAAATTAAACTGACTTCACTGATGAAACCTGTTCAACTGGTCCTGTTCATTTAATTAATGTTTTTAAATACAGTAATTTAAACGTTAATTAACTCTTTGAACTTCAACAGCTATAGTTCTACTAACAAGTTAAAATATATACGGGTACTTACCTTTTTCCACTGTGTTTTATGGAGGTGGAGGGTTTAAATGGATACTGGCAAGAAAGAAAGGAATAAAATGGAAGATTCATTCAGATGGGGCATTCTTTCTTTAGACTAGGTCTCTATAACCCATCAAGTTATGCTAGTAGTAAGTATTAGAGCAGAGCTTTGATGTGTATGTGTGATCCTTCCTAGGCATTGTTCATTGCTCATCTGTTAAAACTCTTGTTACAAAAAACACACACACATAAAGGTAGTTTCATTAGAAGCAATTTCAGTAAATGAATCAGAATCCTTCAGGGCAGACTTTGCATATAGAAACCTCCCTCATTTCCACAAATCTCTCTTCCTTTCATTCCACACATTTTAAAGTCCATGTATCTATACTAGCACAGCAACAAATTCACCTCCCAGTTCTTGGTTTAGCAGTGAGCAGCCAACAGCTGGAACAGAACTGCTGTCAGACCATACTGGTATGAGAAGTTTCAGTGAGCCAGTACCTGGCAGCAGATAAGTGTCAAAGATAGCTGCATACTTCAGTCTTCTCTGTCCTTCTCCCCCATTTCTCTCCAGTTCTCCCATTTGCCAGGCAGGATGAACTGAGCCCAAAACATGGGTCATGGGAGGCAGAGGCTAATGGCAGACTTATTTAATTAAAGGAGAAAGGATAATTATGATGATTTCTAGCCTAAACTATACTAAACCCCAAATTCATCATTAACTCTGGCACTAGGCAGACTGCCAGTTTTCAGACACTTCCTCTATACTAAATTGTAAATACAGAATCATCCTTGGTGTTATTGCAACAGTCATCTCTTCCCACCATGGATACCTCCATAATATTCATTAGAGAACAGTCACAGGCATTCCCAAGCAATGAACAGGTCACTCTTCTGAAACAAGTAATTCAGATACTAAAGAAAAAAAGAAGTATTTCTATTATGACCTATTCCCATACAATGTTTATTTGTTCAGCACAAAAGGAAACGACACTTTGTTCCCAAAGCAAGCTGGCGTTGCTGCAGACAGCAGTACATTGGCTCACAGTCCCAGTAGGGCAATTTGGGCAGCTCACAAATACTTTTGCCAGCCTGTGCAGAGCTGACCAGTCCCAGAGAGCTGAGAAAAGGCCAGAATGAGACCAGTGTGACACAATGCATGTGGCATTTTCATGGGCAGGAGGTGGCAAGATTCTGGTTTATGCTTCATCATTAAATACAAAGTTAAATACGAAAGAAAAGAGAAAGACACAGGTACCTGACATTGAACCGCATGAAATCCCTTCCCCCTGTCAGGTAGGACAGCCTCACTGCTGGAGCAAGCTGTTATTTCCCTGGCCAGAAGTGCACCTCAGTGATAACCTGACCTGAAAGCACCCTCTGAAAACAAAGGCGCTTCCTGCTCCTACGTGCTTTGCCTTTATGCCAACAGGCAACATGACTCACTCTATTTAAAGTGTGCTTTCCCTTCAAAATCACTGTGGCTGACCTGGTCTGGATGGATCCCTGCTGCTGTGACAGCCAGAGCTGCCATGATGCCTGAGGCCATGTGCTGGAAGACCCACAGATCTCAGCAGTGTTCAGTGCCCCTTTTCCTCACTTTTTAAGATGAAGCTGCTGGTGTGTGGCTCGGAGGTTATTCCTATAAAGCACTGGCATTGCTCACCTTTAAACACACACTGTCCTGATAAAAGCATGTGGCACATTGCTGGAGGACCTTGCAGTGCAAGGCCGATTGGGGAACCAAGTCTGAAAAACACACCACAGTCTAAAGATTACCCAATTCACTTTTGTACTTCTCTGTTCCTTTCCTCTCTGCTGTTTATCAGAGCACGTGTCACCAGCTGTGACCTTATGGACATTGCACCAGCCCTTTGAAGCTGTAGTGGAGCAGGGCAGCTAGCTGCAAAGTGATTTCCTGGACTAGCGGAGGTCAGGCTCTGTGGAGGTGCAGCAAACACCCCGTGTTCACCTGCCACTTCAACACTCACACACCGTGTGAGCTTTCACCTGAGAGAGGAGGGAAAACTAAAAGCCAGGTGGATTCACAGAGCAGCTACCGATGGCCAGAAAAGCCAGGGCTGCTTTTGCAGGCTGATGCAGATAGGCTGTAGGCAAGGCTAAACAGAAATCAGGAGGTTGTCACTGTGTCATAGAATCATAGAATAGTTTGGGTTGGAAAGGACCTTAAGATCATTCAGTTCCAACCCCTTGCCATAAGCAGGGACGCCTCACACTAGAACGTGTTGCCCAAGGCTCTATCCAGCCTGGCCTTGAACACTGCCAGGGTTGGAGCATTTATCACTTCTTAGGTCAGCCAGTTCCAGTGCCTCAGCACCCTCACAGTCCTCAAGCCTTGCTTCAAAACTGGGGTTTTAAAGCATTTTCAAGTTTGAAGGAGAGATGCTTTTTTTCTGTGCAAACAGAAGAGTATAAACCAGCATCAGCTGACATGAAAGTATGTTTTTCAGTAGTCACGGTGGCTAACACAGGATTGAAGGAGGGTGGGGTGGCAAAAATCCTATTCATGGTATCGAGAAACACCTTATGGTGTTCAGGCCACTAAAGCCAGTTTGTAGACAGCTACTGAACCGGCCTCACTCCTGGCTCCACCTTCCCCCTGCAGCCCCGGCTTTGAAAAGGTCTAATTGCTCAATGAACACAATCTGTGGAGGCTTCTCTTATTGTTTTGAAAGCAAACCTCGGGGAAAGGCCTTTCTCTAAATGCTTTCTTACCTACACATGTACACTTCAGTGAAGAAACTGGACAGGGCACCCAGACTGTAAACTGCCAACGATACTGCTACTCCGAGTGTTCAACTGAAACCGAGCTTCGCTTTCAAGTTTCAGAAGAGATGATTTTCTCTTCCTGCACACAGCTGCCGGCTGCTTTTAGAGCCTTCTCAAGTGCAGCATGTTTCCTTCGCTGGGAGAGGGCAATTTCCGCTTTTCAAAGCACCGCGGCACTCCCTGCACCCCACTGTTAGGGTTTAATCCCAGCCAGCAGCTGAATACCACACACACACACACACCCCCCCATACAGCCTCTCAGAAGACCAAGAAATGTGCAATGCTAACTCATTTGGCCCCTTTGTATTTACTTGGGTGCTTTGTTCATTAATTTTAGGTGTCTAAACCTTCCTTTCCTCGCCTGAGCAGGCACAAGCAGGTAGCACTTAACAGCAACAGGGAGCACAGCTTCTGCTTTGCTTCCCTCCTTGCTCCTCATTTCTCAATAAATCAGCACCAGTGATTTCTACTGATTTTTTCTTCACACAGTGAGAGCTGCCATTAAGCCACAATACATAATTAATATGGAATTAATAACTATAGAATTATGCACAATCATGTAATTCATAATTATGGCATGTGTAATAAAAATGCCTTTATTTTGTACATGCAATAGAAGCACTTCAGATGCCTTATAATAACAATTTCACTTGGTAAAGGCAGCCACAAGCACTCCCTACAGCTCTGGAAAGTCCTTTGAAATCTACTCAAGGCAGTGAAAATCCAGTTTAGAGCTTCAGCACATTCAACGTGTAAAAAATCTGCCTATTAGCAAGCGCTTCCGGAAGCAACGTGTCTGGGCCTTATTGTTTCACTCCTCGGACAGGAAGAGCATTGTGCTGCAAGCATCCTCAGCAGCTGCTTGAGCCTGGGCGATGCCGAGATACGGCCTTCAGCAGCCCTCAATGTCCCAGGAATTTCTCCTAAGCTGCACTTGCTGTTGTAAGTGCAAGTGAAAAGAAAGAAAGAAAAGGAGGGGAGGGGCAAGACAGGGCAAGGAAGGAAGGAAAAGAAGGGAAGAGAAAGGAAGAGAAGAGAAAGGAAGAGGAGAAAAGGGAAGGGAAGGGAAGAGAAGAAAAGGGAAGGGAAGGGAAGAGGAGGGAAAACATGGGAAGAGAAAGGAAGAGAAGAGAAAGGAAGAGGAGAAAAGGGAAGGGAAGAAAAGGAAAGAGGAGGGAAAAGAAGGGAAGAGAAAGGAAGAGAAGAGAAAGGAAGAGGAGAAAAGGGAAGGGAAGAAAAGGAAAGAGATGGGAAGAGAAAGGAAGAAAAGGAAAGAGAAGGAGGAAGAGAAGTAAAGAGAAGGAAAGAGAAGGAAGAGAAGGGAAGAGAAAGGAAGAAAAGGAAAGAGAAGGAGGAAGAGAAGGAAAGAGAAAGGAAGAGAAGGGAAGAGAAGGATGAAGAAGGGAAGAGAAGGAAGAAGAGAAGGGAAGAGAAGGAGGAAGAAAGGAAGAGAAGGGAAAAGAAGGGAAGAAAGGGGAAGAGAAAGAGAGAAGGGAAGGGAAGGGAACAGAGAAAAGGAAAAGCAGTTTAAGCTTTTAATTTTTATTTCATTACTTCTCCGTCCATTTCTTCCCACCTCTATCCCATTGCACAGTCACCCAATTTGCCTAATGTCTATGCTAGTGGCAGAGGAGTAAAGCTGAACATTGATGTTGAGCTCTTGGTACATTTAGGTTCATGTGGGGAGGAAAACAAACCCTCAGCCATTTCTGCTACCTAAATCTCATGCTCAGGGCGCGAGTGCTTGGTGGCACTGCACAGCAAGGGATGTCAGGAGGGAAGAAGTGGCGCTGTGCCAGTCCCAGAGCAGCATCGCTGCAGTGACACCACAAACATACAGACTTATTTCCAACCTAAAGTATTGAGGGGCTTGGATTCAGGATCATCCATTTGGGGTCTGGAAGCCCCACAGGTTTAAAGAGATTTACTTTTGTATTTAATGCGACCTGTTACCTCTCAGTAGAAATAGCTTTTAGAGATGTTCTCAAAGAAACCACTGGCCCCAAGATCACAGTGAACTGCCTCTGGTCTTCACCTTTTGGTCTCAGGGGTTGGTTTACTGCAGGATTGTACAGATAGGGAGACAAAAAGTGGGACAAAGCAGAGAGGAGAAACTTTATGGTGAATTATACGTGTTTTACACAAAATGCGGCTAGTTTTTTCACAACTGTAAACCCTTACAGTCTAGTCTAGACAGTCTAGTCTATGATGTATTTGCTCTCTGGTATATATGATACAGAACTAATTTTAAAATATTAGGGGTAAAATTAACAAACACACAGATCATTAAGGAAGAATCTTTTTTTGGCCTTCACCTAAATTGATGGAAGCTGGAGCCCTTCCTGTCATGCTGGGAACACAGGAGCATTAACCGCCTCCAGTAAGACACCAAGGCTACTCCACACCTCACTGGTACTGCTATAAGTTCACATTCCTTTGGAATAGGTATTTCAACTGCTGTAGTTCATGCTTGATTATTACTGAGCTAGATACCAACAGCCCCCTCGCCTGTCTGCTTGATGTGCTTACACTGAAGTCCTGCCTTGGTGACTGGCTCCCTGTGGACATTAGCTGCTACAGGCTGGGGGCTTGTTTTAGGGATGTAACAGCCCACACAGTGTTCACAGTGTTCAAAAAAAGGCATACATATGTTATCCTGGTTTCTTCCCTTTCCTTCATTCAAAGTCTCTTCTGTTAGCTGTCCCCTTACATCCTTCTCTGACAGGCGGTGGATGATGCAGTGCACTTACATATGTGACTGTCCTGTCCGCATGAGCACATCACTGTGCTCCTTCCCAAAAGGATGTCAGGTAGTGAGCAACAACCACCAAACCCAGGACTCTGCAGGATCAGGTTGTCACAGAGCTTTCTCTAGGCCAAGGGGAGCGCTTTGCAAGCCCAGACTGATGGCTCTGAGCTGGGCACTCAATAGGCACAGGGGAGGATGTTGGTACCCAGTTGGGTGGGCATCTTCCCACTGCCACAACCAGCTCTTCCTCTTCTCTGCTTTCTGAGACCCCCTTGAAAACCTTTGAGGGAGGCAGAAGGAAGAAGAACAACATTTACGCCACAGTTTTTTTGTCCTGGTATCTTGACAACCCCAGGAATTGTTCTGCCTTAAAAAAGAACTTTGATTAATGAGATCTTAGAGGAAACAAAGTCTCCTTTAAATTTTGTCTATTGAAACTGTAGTGGCAAATTCAGTCTGTTACAGCTTCAGGTTCCAGCTCTCCATCCAAAGAGCTTGTATTACTAATACTTGCAAGGAAGTGGCTATCACTGGGTAAACCCCCACAATGCAGTGCAGAATTTACCATCTATCTGAACAGAATTAGATGACTTCATGACGTGCTTTTTGAACCCTGCATCTACTGCCCTTTCAACACATGTATTTCTTTTTTCCCTTCTTTGAGGAAGCCATCTGAAAGCCCCCCTCAAGTGCAACTTGAGACAGACACACACATAAGGGGATGATACTGGTAAACCTATTTTTTCACATTCTACCTGAGAATCAGGATTTATTTACTGTGCACATCTAATAAGCAGATGTCTACAGCGCTGGCATGAGTTGAGAAAGGTTGTCCTCTGCCAGTGTAATACATTACCTAACAGGGGGTTCTTAGTGTTCAAACAGCCACACAGTTTGTTCTTCTAAAGCATGTATCTGGAGACAAGAGATGGGCTCCAAGTAGGTTTGTGTCCAACCCCAATGCTCCATAATAGCCTTCGGGTCACATGGAGCAGCAGGTTGGCAGAGGGGTGTACAAGTGAGCTCCCTCTTTGCTCTTGGGCTCACTCCCCTTGTTAAAAAACGAGCTGAAACAGCATTTCATTCACACGCAGCCAACCTGTAACCATCAGGGCTGTGGGAAGGGGTTTGCAGCATTAGCAGCTCGCTGACACAGTACCACACAGCACTGGGAGGGTTCAAGGTGAATGCTGCTTTTCTCAGCAAAAATCTTAGGCAGCACACCTCTACAGCAATCTCACATACAAAAATCAGAGAGGATGATGCACTCAGAGCATGAGGGACCATCTATCAGTGAATATGTGGTTTCTGGTTTGGTGTTATAAATAGACCAGAGAGGAAGGCAAAACAATCAGTGTAGGCTCTGAGCTCTCACTCTAGGTGTGTATTAAACACATCACAGTTAGCATGCCAGTTATCTTTGAGAAAAATAGCCTGTAAGGCCTCTATCCCTGTCTTTTCGTGGTGGGAGGAGTGTTTTCCATCATCTTGCTAGACTTGGCCTGTATCTCACAGCATTCCACTTTTTTCCCTGTTTTCAGTGGAAGTGCAAGCCACTGCTTCGCAGATGTAGGACTCTAAACAAAAGGCTTCTTTATTCGCCTCTGAGTTTTCCTTGGAGTCTTTGGCAGATCACTGAAGGTTCATCAGTGATAACCCCCCCACACCCCGCGGGTTAATTTCCAAAGCCAGGAGCATGTGAGTGCCCCCCTCTAGTGAAAACAGGGCTGTGGTACAATGAGATGAGTACAGGGAGAGTAAACGTGTGTGTGCAAGTACAACTGGGGACCAAGGGTTGTGCCACCTTCCTTGGCATTCAGCTGTGGCCTTGTCCTGGCCTAGTTTAGATGTTATTCTTAGGCTTATGCCCTGTTTACCCAAGTAAAACAGGGTCCAATGAACAGGGTGGTGGCCTTAAACAGGCTGTGCAAAAGAAATCCTGAGGCTGGGGCACTTCTCATCACTGCTTTTTCTCCCCCTCCACCTTTGTTGGTGGGAAATAACTCACAGTGCAAAATCTGATGCCTCCAAGAGCAAAGACTGCATTTGCTGTGCGAGAACAGTGCTGTGTTTTTAACTGTATAACACTTCTTATGAGTTTAGTAAACACTTACGAGTTTAATAAACTGAAATGCAAGAATACTTCTCTTATCATTTAGCATGAATAATTTCAAGCTGTGATAATGTAAGTTCTCAGTTATTATCTGTGATTTCAGCATCGTGATATTTACTATTTGCACATAGTTTAATTCACATACAAAGAGGCTGAGCAGCACAGAAAAGATCGACTTTGTGCTCACTGGATTCACCGTCAGCTTCCAGATAATGCTGAAAGCTGGTAAGGCTGCTTTGGAGGAATTAATTGGATACACGCTTTGATCAGGAAACAGCATCCAGGTCTAAGCATCGTGCTTTGAACAAGGAGCTGAATACTCGTCTGGAGAGAGTTCATGAAACCCCCAACCCCTGGGACCCCGAGGGAGCGGATGTCCTCAGAAGCTGCGTGTGATGCACAGAGCAAAAGGTACAGTATAACCACACAAGACGGCGCTATTTGTGAAAGCCCAGGAGGCTCCGAGGGCCCTGACAGCGCAGTTGGTTGTGAACTCGATGCAATAAAGCCTCCACGAAGCAACCCGGAGCCTGCTCTGACCTACACTGCTCTTAACCGGCCCTGCTCCAGCTTCAGTTGTGCTCCACAGAAGCGAGCGCGCAGCCCTTGCCTCTCACAGGAGCAGCAGCCAAGGCGGCATCGTTAGCAGGTCTGGCAGCCCACAGAGAAGTAATTGTGTGCATTATGAAGAAACGACAGCCATGACAGGCTCAGAAGGCAGCCCCATAATCGAGTGAATGTATAGATAAGAACAATAATAGCATACGGTAACTCGGGGGAAGATAACAAGTGGGTTATTGAAATATGCTTTAAGGAGTAGAAAGATCGACTCAGGAGCGAATCAAACTGGCATTCCTTTTAATTCAAGTTCAGTCTCAGCCATAATCTGAACATTCAGGTTTAGGTCCAATTCAGACTGCCAACAGACACCCTTACACACAGCCATACCACCCCAGTTCATGTATGGGGTTGAGCTGGATTACTTCAGACATCAGCTTCATGAGAAATACTTTACAATCTGAACTTACATAAAGTTCTGAAAATGCTCAAAGCTGACTTTTTCTGAAGACCATTTCTGTATTGCTGGGCAAAAGATGTAGGCATCGTTCTGACTTAACCTTGGACCCAAGGGGCAGAATGTGAATTTAAGTCTTGGTTAGTGGGACATGTACTTTAGAAGAGATTTTAGAAGTATTGATGGTCTTTGGAAAATGAAAAGTTTTAACATACTCGAAGCTACCTATGAAAAGCCAGTAGCATCCCTTTATTGTCATACCTGTAGCCTCATCTGCTGGACTCAGTAGCAAGTTGTGCATGTTTTGATTTTGGGATGAGATATAGCATTTTGTGGTACATCCTGAAGCCCAACAGTTTTTGTTGTATCTATTTACAACGGCTATTTCTAGGCAAACATGCAGCAAACCAGCATCAGCTTTCGCAGTACCTGCCTTAGGAAAGAGGAAAGGAAAATAGCAGTGTCCCAGTAGACGTTCTGGGTACAAATATATCTATAGTCCTCTGTAGGTATATGGTGATTAACTGCTTGTTTTCCTCCTGTCCCCCAAAATAAGCAGCAAAAACTTCGATGTCATGTATTTAATTCCAACAGCTAGGGCAGGACCTTACCAGCAACAGGGCTTTTTTCCCTCCTAAATATTGTGCAATTTAACAAATAAAATCAAATTTAAAAGTCCTCTGGTTCGAGTTCAGTAAATTGGATAAAATCCAGATCCTCCCTTAGCAGCACATCTGAAAGCCACAGAGTGTGGGACACTGGACATGTAGCAAACACACAGGTAACCTGCATGTTGGGCACCAACCAGGGCTCCCACACCCATTCCTGCACCCAGGCTGATGGGCTGGGTGAAGTCAGACTGTCTTCCAATGGACCTGGATTAACAAGGAGGACTTTACTACCAAATGCAGAAGAGTTGGTGAATATGGAAACTGTGATTCAGGTTCAGTGAGAGTTCACCTAAAGCACCAGTTTAGGCTTCTGGGTGGAGCCAGACACAATGTGGAGTCAAGTCCTTTTCAGAAGGAAAGGAATTTGCTGGGGAATTTGCTTCATTCAGCTCTTGCTCCCCCTCTGGACAAGCTGGTGGCATCTGAAAGGCGCGGAGGAAATGGCCAGGAGTGTGCGTGTGTTAGCTCGTTTATTTTATCTTGTGTTATGGCAGATAAAAGCCTTTGACAGGGCACATCACCAGCTGTCCCACAGCATGGTTTCTGTGCTTCACATCTTTCCCTGTGCACTGCCATGGCCCATTAACTTCTCCACGTGAGCAGTGAAGTGCTCACCATGCAGTGAGGGTTTCACATACAGTTTCAGTAAGTTGCCAGGAATCAAACGGTACAGCAAGAGTTACTTTAATATGCTGGATCATTTAGGTCAACATTAAGCTCTTTTATGCCTTTTGTTATTCTGTTCCAAAACAGAACCCATTGTAATATTCCCAAAGCGTAATACACTGTATCAGAGCATCAGTCCTATTGAGTTGCCTCAATGAAACTCTCAGATTCTTCTCAGGGTCAAATTCCCTCTATTAAAATAGTCTGTGTTGTGCTGTTGCAGCTCTGAAACACAACACAGACAAGTTTCATTTTTATAGCACCAAGATGGCACACAATAAGGTTCACAAAGCTCCACCAGCTCTTTGCTGAATAGTTTCTCTATTGTTTCTTGCTGTAGAGAACAAGTTATGTGTAGCTAATAGCTCTTGCAACTCCACAGATAAAAGGTAAATAGTATTTTTATGATGGCTTTAATTTATTCACCAACAATATGTTCACTTGCCAAATTATGATGCAGTACAGCAGTAGGCCCAGCTACCTAACTTAGCCTTTCACTAACGTAATTGTAAAATAGATGTATATATTGTCTATACTGATCTGAAGCACTGAACCCAAAAAGCACACCTCTGCAGGTCTAGTATGCCAAGTTAAAATTTTCCCACTGGAAAAAAATGTCTTTCAGATTACTCAACTTTGGGTTTTTTGCAATTGCTTAATTTTATGCAATACATTTAATGCCATTTTAGATAAAATACACAGCTTGAAACCAACCATCCAATTTGGGTCTTCAAAAGACATCAGTGCCAGATTGCTTTGAATTACATGATAAAAGGAGCTATAAGGACTTTTAAGATGCCAACACAACTGCTTCTCCTTTACCCCTGACATCGTGTATAAGGAGATGTGTTAACTGAAAGGTCTTTTTACATTACCTCTGGAAAAGTGAATCCCTTCGGTGTTTAAAAAGCAGATATTGCTCCTTTGGCATGACATGTGAAATCAGATGACCCTCTGTCTTTTCTGGTGGGGAGCTTTGGGAGAGAACAAACGAGAGCTTTGCTTGTTTAGTTTAAACCACTGAACATTTGTCTAAAAAGTAACTTCTTTCAGCACTTAAAATAAGGGGTGTCCCAACTGGTGCAATACAATTCCCCACAATTGCACAGTATTTGACGGGTAATGTTAATTCAAGAGTGATTGCACTGCATCTGTTCTCTCTTCTACATCAATGACTCAAATCAGCCTCTGAAAGGCTGCACATATACGGATGAGTATCAGGGAAATGTTTACACACGCAGATGGAATTGCATGTGTTTTGCTTGCATTGCTCCTTTCTGAGACCATACTGCTTGCTTTGACAGAGTCCCAGTGAAAAATACTGACATTACCTGCCCAGACTAGGGACACACATTCTCGTGGTTCAGCCACTTTTCATCTGACCCCAAAGAAAGGCAACTTCAGCAGTGCTGAGATGTTCTAGGACTGACACTGGTTCGGGGAAAGCAAATCCTTAAAATAAACAAGGAAATCAAAATCAGTGAGTTTATTCCAGCATATTTAAAGCAAAGAATTAAACTTGTAAAGTAGTTTACAGGGAAATTCCAGCTGGGACAAACCCAAGAAGTGCCTCATCCAACCTCTGGCTCAAACCAGGGTCAGCTGTAAGGTCAAGCCTGCGCAGTCAGAGTTTTTAAATGACCTTGATATGGCATTTTAAATAACTCCATAAAACATGCTTTAGTGCCCAGCTATCCCATCTGTTACCACTGAAAACGCTGCAGTTGTAAACCTTGCCAGCAGATGCCACTACAGTAAAGTTGTTATAGAACGCAAACAAAAGATGAAAACCTTTTGTTGCTTGGTGCATCTTGGTCCCTATCCAGCAGCTTCACAGAAATACTTAAATCAGAAGCTGGTCAGTGGAGTAGAATCCCTCGAATCTTGCACCACCACCACCACCCCCCCCCCCAGGCGAATGAGTTTTCTTGGGTTTAGCACAGAAACAAACCTACAGCAATGAGAAGCATGAAGGTACTGCTTGATGCAAGCAGAGAGGCTGAACGTGGCAGATGCTGATCATAGCATTTAATCCACCCTGGCAGATGCTGAGGTGGACAGCAAGAGGCATGACAAAAACCTCAAGGAACAATCACACTTAGCCTGCAGCTTGTGCTGCATGAATCCTCAGAGACTTGCTGACACTAAGGCAGCCTGAAGCATCTCAGCTGCTTCAGTAAGAAAAGGGCTCAGGTTTCAGTTTTGGGTTTTTGTTGTTTTGTTTTTGTGAAGTTTCACCATAAACTGTTATTTCTTGATACAAGAAACACAGCTGGGCATGGGCATCAAAGGGCAGCAATCAGCAGGCACCAGGTCCACATCTAGGAATGTCAGGCTCTTCCTCAGCTGAAGCATTTTCCTGGCCAGGTTGGCCCTCAGTCTCTGAACATCCTTGTGTTTTTCAGAGAAGGAAAAACCTGCACTAAGAAAACTGGCCAGGCAATACACTGTCCTTGAAGAGGCTGCGGGGAAGCTGCGGATGAACCCATCTGCTTTTCTTGGCCTACATTAGCTAGAGACAGCTCCTCGGTGATAGGAGAAGCCCAGCTGTAGAAACCCTCCTGTCTGCTGCCAATTAGGCAGCCTGGGAAACTTGATAAGGCTCAAAATGCTGTGCTGGGGCTTGACAGTGGTGGCCTATGACTTATCCAAGCCGCAGGCTGGCACAGCAGCAGGCATGCAACACCACACCCCGACCTCCCACTGCTGTATGGGGATCTGGACTGTTCGTTAGGTGAAACTGATGGTTACAAAGGCACCATGGAGAAGGTGGGAGGGAGATGGGGTAATGCTGGCTCGTGTGTAAGACAGGTTGAATGGCATGGAGACAAACTTTCAAATCACAGAACAGTAATTAAGGTATCGCCACTTCTGAAGACACTTGTGGTAGGCACAGGAAGGCAAAAAACACATCCGTAATGGCTTCATCTAGAAAGGGGGATAGGAACAAGGCAGACCTTTGAACAAAAACCACAGCATCCACGCAGTTCCTGGACTTCCTATAAACTAAGGAAGCCCACCAGCTACTGATAGAGATGGAGAGGGACATGGGAAAAACAGTCTCCTCCCAGGAGGAGAGACAGGGAAGTCTGCTCTGAGCTCTTGGGCTTCTCAGAAGGGATTTCTCTGCTTATGATGCCCCCAGGGAAAGAACCTTGTTTAATGAGTCTCTCTGCCTTTGTAATCACACTGATCTCAAGTTGGATGATAGAAACCTACTTATGATAGCAGCCAAACCACAAGCTGTGCAGCAGTCAGGGAACTGGAGCATATTTCTTGGGGGGGAAAAAAAAAGATCCAAAAGAAAGAGCTCCTTGAGCAACTATGGCCTAAATGGCCCCGTATTGTCAAGCCACAGCCTGAAAGATGAAGCCTTCATCCTCTGGAGATGCTGGCTTCTCTCAATTGAATATTGTCTAGGCTGAGTAATTTAGAGTTGGCCTGACGCAGATGTGAAAACAGAGATGGTGCCAACCACTCCTGAAGATGTAGGTTTCCTTTAGGGGCATCAGCCCTACCCTTGGGAATTAACACTCAGACCTTTTCCTCTTCCCAAGAAGTAGTGATTTCCTCCAGTCACATTTGGAGGTAGAGGATGTCTCAGCACTGCTCCTGATGTACTCCCCTCTCTGCGGACAGAGCAGACTTGCAGGGAGATCACAGATGACATCTGTTCTGCAGCAGGGTGCTGAGGATGCAGTAGCTCCCCAACACACACCACTGTGTATTAGCACCAGTGTTCAGCTGAACAAATACAGTATTTCCAGGCTTTTATCAGCAACGACTCTAACTTTACTAACTCCTCAAGGCCTTTTTGCCCTACCAGCCTCAAATTCCACTGGTCATGGGACGGTACCACTTGTACATCTCTACTCTGAACACATTGGTGGGATTAGCAGCTCTTCACAAGGCAATTTTCTGTGAACTTAAACTAACTTACGTTTATAGCACTTGAAGGTGTTGCCTCATGTCAGGAAATAACGTAACTCAGACCACAGAACCAAGATTTCCTTCTCCTTTTTTGTGCTTGCAATTTTAGCTGCAGGTTTTTGGGTCAACTCTTCAAAATTCAGTGGTGTCACTGTCAGGTTTGGGGTCTTCTAAAAGGTAAAATGTCTTTTTTTTTTTTTTTTTTACTGGTTGATTATTTTTGTCTTTCAGAAAATTCCACCTGAATGTAACACCAAGGCCTTTAAATAGAATCCTGCATGTTTAAGAACAGGAACCTTATGCAGGAACACCTCCTAATTGCCCATCATTATTCTTGCTGAAGCTAGCAGAGTGCAAACACAGGCATACCCATTCCAATTAATACCGCTGTTCCCACAGACCTTATTTTTCCCCTTCATTGGCTCCAGCTATATTACATGTTTCCCATGACATAGCACAATATTGGGCATTGTATCCCGAGTGGAACCACCCTGCGATTTACTCCAGCTGCTGCCTTTGCTGGCTGATTTCACAGCAAATGGCTATTTCCTCATTAATATACAGCCATGTGAATAACACTCCTGTTTGAGCAATTCTGGGGGGTTATTTCATAGGCTTTTGGTTTTAAACTGCATTCTAGATTCTGCAATAAATGTTCGGGCATTTGTACTACTGTGTCCTGAGGGCTTCACAGGTATCTTTTCTACTTGTTAATAGCAAAGAGCACTATATGAACCACATAGTTCAAATCACCTGCTGCCTCCAACTGCAGACAGCTTTTCCATTCATTACGAGATCACTATTTTTCGATAGTAACTGAAGATGATCCTGCTATGGTGGGACTCTGGCTGTAAGGAACCAACACAACACTAGTACATGATCGCTAATAAAGCCCCAGTGAACTATGGTGAGGTGCAGATCTTCTAGAACCTAAACCTAACTACTATAACCTGAATCACCTCAGCAAAAGCTTGTGAAGTAGCTCAGATCTAGAGGCTCAGAACTGCTCTTTGGCTGAGGAGGTTCACCAGAAAACCCCTACCTCTGCCACATAGTGAGCAGAATGCGTCATCTGTGCAGCCCTGAAAGCTTAGTAACTCTGAGATACTGAACTCTACACCAGAGAGCATGGAAACAAACAGACTCAATCTCTGGGGAGACCTTGTAACAGTTCTCTGTACCCAAATGGGCGGACAAGAAATCTGGAAAGGAACTTTTACAAGGGTGTATAGTGCCAGGACAAGAGGGAATGGCTTTAAACTGACAGAAGGTAGGTTTGCCTTTTCTGAAGCTATTTTAAGAGTAAAAATACCCAAAGGAAGTTTTTTTCCAGATTTTGCAGGGAAAAATTCAATTAACAGTTTAGCAATGCTTCAACTACACTACAGGATATCCCCCTAGATAGAGACTGAAACTATGATGCCTACCAAACAAATCTGTTTTGTTTTTCCTCAGTGTTCTACACATTGAGTATCTAAATTCTTTTGTTAAAAGCAAGCCATCACAGAGCAGAGGCTTTTCTGGTTTCTGCCCTCTCTCAAGCCCTTCAACTACCTTTCTAAATCAGTGCCCCATTGCTAGAAGAAACCCTACACCTCTTACATACATGCCAAATCATCAGTATTTCAAAAAGAAAATGGATATTTTGCTAGATCAAAACAGTGCCTCTTCGAACCAGGAAAGCATGGACATAAGGATGAAAAGAACAGCTAATCCATTATTCCCCAAAACCTTGTAGGACAGTAAGACAAGCTTCCTCCCTCCGTTCCCTTTCCAAAGCAACATATATTCGAGAGGAAAAACTGAAATTAACAGGGGAAATCTATATGCAGTTCGTAAAGGACTATTTTTAAGTCACTGTTTGCAACACAGAATCTTAACCCAGCTGTGCTGTATCTTTACAGCACTAAAGTTTTCCCCTGGGAGCATTAGCTTTGGCAATGACATCTAAAAAAAGCACTCTTGAGGTCACTCTAATTGGAGCATTTTCATTTATAATCTTTTTAAAGCAGACATCAAGCCATTTCTGAATTGTAAGTGAGAAACTGTGCCATAAAAAGCTGTTTTCCTTACCTATAGCCAATTTAGTTCTAATTGAACTCAGTAGCAGAGTTCAAATATCCCTCAACACGTGTACTGGCTGCAGCACCCTGTAATGCTGGCTCCACACTGCACCAGCTGATGATGCTAGCCAGCTCCTTACTCAAAAAGCAGACCTTACTTGTCAGTAATTGCTACTGATTTATCCAGTGTCTGTATCTCAGTCATTTAACAAATTAATTTTAGTTTAGAAATACGGCCAAATGCCTTTTATTCTTTACTCTAGTGGCTATAATGTAGTCATATTACAGGATGTGCAGTTACTAAGTTGCTAGGACACAGATAACAAGCATCACTGTACATAAAAAGCCATTCTAGAGCATACAGATTGGAAGTAAGCAATTGGAAATACTTTTGAGCCATGCTGTTGCACCCGACAGTATTAGAAGCAGCATTCCCAATCTTCAGTAAAAACATTTCCTGTAATTCAAGTTATATTTTATTGCTTACATATTTTTCATAGATGCATAAAAAATGCTGGGCTGTATTTACTATATTGTGTAGTAACTGCTTTGTGGCAGTAACAGATTCCCCTAGATCCGCATCCAGGAGGCATTTATGAGCATGGCTGCACTCCCCCTTTCCTCAGGATCATGTGCCAGCTGCTGGGGCTGGTTCTGGAGCACCACAGGACTTGCCAAGCTACTGAGGGTCAAACTGGTTTCACAGTACACTACTGGGGAGAGTGTGTCAAATAGCAGATAATTTACCTTCAACACAGAAGTAGTATTTCATTATTCCTGGATGCTTTCTTCCCTGCGGGCATCGGCCTACACTGAACACTTGAGAACTCCCTCACACTTTCTCTTCCTACGCTCACTTCCTTGCTAGTGTTTTGTGTTTTTCTCTGCCTGTGTCAGCAGCTTGTGGACCAACTCCTGGAGGCTCTGCAAAGAAAACCAGGATGCAGTTCAGCACGTTTAATAGTGTAGTTAGCATACGTAACTTTATTGCCGAGTTGAAAGCTGTTCAGAGAGGAGGTAGGGACTTCAGCTGGCTAATGGTAAAAAATTACACTTCAATTTAAGGTGGAAAACATATGATGATGATAGGAGATCACTTCCAATTCTGTTGTGCTTGAGCAGCTGCAGAAGAGATCTGCAGCCACGAAGAGAAGTGAAAATGTCACACCAGTAGCAGTTCTAAAATAGGTTGGGAAGGGAGGAGAAGGTGGCCCAGACAACTGAATAACAACAATGGCAAAAAGAAGCATCTCAACAGAGAAAATGATCAGCTTGCAGCTGAAAACTGCAGCAGGCAGAGCAGCAGTACAGCTCATCTGCAGTAGCTGCTCCATACCTTATCATTTAACAGTTTATCAAGGTGGGACACCAGAAAATACTGAAAAAATACCACTGAGTAAGATTCAGGACACCAAAACAAACATTATAAAATGCATTTGTACAAACGACTTGACCGTTCAACTGGGATCCATTTATAAAATGGAGGTAATTCAGCATCACTGTGGCAAACAGCTACCTGAAGAACCCCCTGTGCAATGAACAGAGGTGCTGATTACCAGGTAACATGCAGATAGTAGTGCTGTGACTTTAAGGTTTTGCTGAGCTTTCCCAGCATCTAGAACTACACCTCTTCTTCCATGCCTTGGACAATTATGCCAAGTTCTCTTTCACATCTGCTATAAGAATATAAAGCCTAATCAACTTGTGGATTTCCTGATACATCAATTTCAACAGTCTAAGGTGACCATCTCCAAGGAATTAAAAGTACTTAACACCTGTCAGACCTTCATATGGGCTGACTTAAAGATACGCTTTTGAGTATCTTTACATAAATTACGTATGTCAGAATACGTGTATGTATGTATTCTGACAGTTGATTTAACACTTAACACTTCTCTCTCCATTAAGACTCTCCTAGATAGCATGTAACTGAGCATTAAATAATTCTCAGTGCTTTCATACCCCAAAATGACCCCCCCCCAAGACAAGCAATTTCAGTGAAGCCTGTTCTTCAAGTACTTTGCACTGGCCCCAGTTCCACTAAAATCACCAATCCCTTCCCCTTTTCACTGCTATCAACAGTCGCCAGTGACAGCCTACACAGCCAGGAGAATTTAACTCCCCAAAGAACTATTAGCCTTCGGTAAAAAGCCAGTTTGGGAAACATTTTCCTTGCCCAATCTTTCCTTGCCCATCAGCCCTATCTTGTTCACCTACCAAAAACAGAGGGAATCTTCTCTTGATCTTGCAAGCTTTGTATGATCAGTTGTAAGAGACACGCTGGCGAGTAATACTTAGCACTGGAAGTGAGCTTCATGTAAAGTGGTGATAATCACCAGTTTGATCAACTGCAGATCATCTTCCTACTTTTGTAATACTCCACTTTAAAAAGCAGATACATCTCTGGACACTGATACAGCAGATAAGTGCAGCTTTCAGGATGCTAAGTCAAGGACATTTAAACATCCACTGTCAGTATTCTTCTGTAAGACAAATTGAGCAAGTCCTTAGTGTACAAGGAGCTGTATTAATCTTTCATGGTAGGTTTTCTTTGTTACCAGTATTGAAAATAAATCATGAACATAAAAGCAGCAAGAGTCAGACTAACTGCAACTATTTTCCCCCCCAGTCTTTCCCTCTCCTTCCCTCCCAAGTTCTGTGTGGATAGAGACCAAAATGTATGTGGTGTGAGAATGTAAATCAAGTCATACATTTAAAATGGATTTTAATGTGTATATAGCAGTTACCATCCAGGAATGTTACACAGTCCCTGCAATTACATCCTTTGTAAGGTAAGTCTTCACTTTAATGACTGTGACTGTTCCTTACTCCTTGATCTCGCTCCTGCTTTCTGTTTCTGCATCAGAAGATTCAGTAAAGATTTCAGGAATTCAAGCAGTAAACCTTAGAGAGTCTTCTACGAAGCTCAGAAATAAATGGTGGCAACGTGTATATATTGCAATTTTATTTCATTCGCTCAAACAAAACGTTAGCATGTAAGAAATTTAAAATGACACAATATGATAAAAATAGCAGAGAATGAACTGAGAAACTAAAAAGAAGGTAAACCTAAATGCATGAAAAGTCAACATTCATTAGTGATCATCTTCAGTCTTTGATTGACACTTGGTGCTCGATAACTTTCGAAAACAATGAACTGGAAATCATTATGACTATCGGAAGAGATTTCAGCACCAGCACTAAGATTTTTACATTCAGTTGGTTTGCAGTTGACTTAGTAGCCACTTGTCTATAGTGCAGGTTTATCACAGGTCAGATCACAGTGTTGAGGAAAGCAACGCCTTCCTGGCATTAGAAAGGATCCCTTAAACTGCCCTCAGCTTAAGACATCCAGTGTACAAAAGCACAGAACCACCACAATATGGTTTTTAAAGAACTTAGTTAGCAGTAAGCAAAATAACCTCAGCTTCTGTAGTTCATTTTCAATACTGAAATCTCTGGAAACGGTGCAACTGTCAGTAGGACAGGAAATGTCTACAGTAATCTTTAATTCAATCCAATTTCCTGGAAAGAACCAATTCGGTGGTTTGGGATTACAGAAAGTGTGTATGTAGAAGCAGCACGAAAGACAACATCTGTTCCTTTTTCTTTTAAACAGAAATCATGTTAATTGTAGACCAAGGCACAAAACGTTTAGTGCATAAGCCAGTTCCTTGCACAATCTAGTAGTTCAGCCTTTAGTTTTGGACCACTTTATACCCATTCACACTATTCCACTATGCTACTCCTGAACTCTCCTAGAAACAAATCAAACATGATTTCTGACAAGGGCAAACGTCCTCAATGCTCAAAAAGTCCATGTAAAACAAAAACTTACATCAACAAAGATGAAAATGCCTCCTCTTGTTTTGAGAAAAACAGTACTTGACAAACTTACTACAGAGTTGTTTTTAATGCCTTCAATAAATGCATGCAGAAAAATGTTTTTGTCTATTTCCACTGTAGTCTTCTCTTAGAACTTGAACCTACAGAAACAGGAAGTGTTTGAATTGGAGAAAAATTTCTCACTGAAGCCTTTCCAAAGCTGTAAGTGCTGTTTTGCTTTGGTGTTCAGCACTTAAGACAGTAATGTCACTGAAAGCATTTGTCTTACGAATGGAGCTGCATATAACTTTTAAGCTGAAACATTAATCTCCAAAAGTTGTAAGTAAACTTCTCTTTTGGAGCAGCACAGATCCCAAAGCAAACATGGCACTGTTACGGCTCAGAAGAACTGGCAGTGCAAAGAAAAATGGAAGATTTTGATCCATGTTGTCTGAAGCACTACAGAGCCAATTCACCGAATTTCTATTCCACTGAACTGTACCACATTAAAAAAAAAGAACAAAAATTAAAGTTTACAAGCATTAAATCTGAACCCCCTGGGAAACAGTAAGGTATCATCTCCCCTAAAAATGATTCTCAAATTGCTGACTGAAACCAATGGCATACTATTGCTGTTTTTTCAGGGTTTGGGTTGTGGGGAGCTGTGGGGTCTTTTGTTGGCTTTGATTTTTTTGGAAGAAGGGTGGTAGATAAAGAGGAGGAGAAGGGGACATCTGCTGTGACTTGATGCTCTGTCGTTCTGAGGTAACTACCTGCTGTCCTGTTTCATTAAACAATCAAAAAAGGATTCTCAGAAAAGAGTGAAGCAGAGGGTCATGGTAAAAAGGTAAAGGACAATGCACTTACACAGGGGCATCCTCAGTAAAGTCAGATGCTTACACATTTGTTCTCTCACCGAGAAATGAGTTCGGTTCACATGGGAGTTTCAGAACCATTATGGAAGTATTACTGAATTTCAAATAGAAAACTGAAAAAAGATACAAAAGGATTAAGTACCTGGTTCCATTAACATGGTTACTGATAAAAGTAGTGTTTTCCCTCATTATTACACATGCATGTAAGATGAAGAAAAAGTGTAGAAAGTAATAAAAATGTGTCACCTTCCCCCTCCCTCATCCCACATCTTTCTGGGCATAAATTAAGCCTTACAAATGAAAAGGCTACTCTGTGACATGCAATTTTTCTTTTAATTAAAAAGCTGGCTGTGTTGTGTTACATTACAAAAATGTCCACATGCATAAATCTAAAAAAAGCCCCAAAATCTACCGTAAATCTACAACATACTAATGATTTACATTTGACTGCTGATTCGCATTATGTTGAAGTCTTAGATTTGGTAAAGCATCGTAACAATGTAGGAAGGCATCTACATCTTTAAACTCTGGACTGTATTTGCTTTTTTCCATTTTCCTATAAAATTGCATGAAGGCTAACTAGAGAGGCTTCCTATCATAAAATTCCCAAATCTTGGTATGTCATAACTGTCTAGGTCATTCACTTACAAATATTGCCCTTTAAAAGCACGCGTTTCTATTTGTTCCATGTTTTATGAACTGAACTTCTACACATCTGATCTTGTAAATTATGCATGGAAGTATCAGATATGATAGGAAGACAAACCTGAGATACATTTGAAGTACAACAGTATAACTTGCTAACTCCTTCATTAATAAAGAAAACCTCTCTGAAAAGCCTTCCCACGCTTTTCCCTGTTTTTTGTCTTAACAACAAATTCTGAAACATGTGCAATTTTATCTTGACATGAGTAGACTTCAAAGCACTGTGATCTTGTCTGATAGGTGTAGGAATTTCTGCATAATCATTACAGTAACTTTAAGAGTCTTTTCCACCCTGCTGTAAAGGTCAGAAAAAAGCTGCAAACTAGGAGGGGAATAGCATATCACCCGAGTGATGTGTCTGAAGCTTTTCAGAATAGGTTGTTTTCTCCCTCCTTCCAAGTGTCTGTCTGTCTCCGTTTTCTTCTAACAGCTCACAAAACATAGTCAGTTTTATACCAAGTTAAAGAGTCACATCGGCTTAGTACTAGTCTTTCTATGCAGTATTCGACTTGCTGAGTTCCTGCCTGATAGCTAAAGAGAGAGAGAGAGAGAGAGAGAGAGAAAGTTAACACATCAAATATTCAAAGTCAAGGCAGAAAGCCAGGATACACAACTGACCCCTTAAAGAAAGCTCGCCCACCTCCAACAGTCTTAGAATGTGAATAACGTATATGTAAGATAGCTTCATGTGGCTTCTGATATTTTACCAGCAGTGGTATCAGTTTAATATCCTTTTTTTTCCTTTTTCCACACTTCTAGTACTTTCCACAATGGAAAAAAAAAGTGTACACCAAGGTAGTTAAGTTACACAGTTTTATTTCATTCTTCACTGGTGGACCTTTTAAGGTTATGCTTTCCCAAATGATAACCCTCAATTACAGAAGACTACTTAGGAAAGTATCTTCTGTTAAAATAAAAATGAAAATGGGGAGAATTCTTTTCTTTGACTCTTATGTTACAGACCAAACAGAAAACTGAAAGCTGGAAGCACAATCATAGAATCATAAAATCGTTAGGACTGGGAAGGATCTTAAGATCACCTAATTCCAACCCCCGCCACGGGCAGGGACACCTAAACCAAGACTCCATCCAACCTGGACTTGAACACTGCCAGGGATGGAGCAATCCTTGTCTGAGTATTACCAGTTTTGAAACACGCACCTCAGCAGCTCTGGATTATTTAAAACTAACCCACCTACCACATGATACTAAGGATAACTGCAAATCACTCAACTACAGCAGCCCTCCAACTGCTTTTAAAAGAAATTATTCGGTGTCAACATTCTACTAAATGTGGCAGGAGAGAAAACATGGCTTGCCACCAGAAGAACAACAGAGCTACTTTTACCAATACATCATTCTCGGGCTAGAAACACATTACACCGACATTGTTGTACACCTGTAGCTAATTACTCTAAGACTGAACAGCAGCAGCAAACAGATTGATACGTACCATCAATGAGTTCTTCCTTTAATTTTGTTAACTCCTTCCTCATTTCATCTAAAATGTCCTGTGGTGTCAGAGCATGAATAGTAGATTAGTTTTGTAACAGAAAAAGCTTAGTTTTGCCAACTGTAACTTTCAGTAGAGAGAAATCTGAAATTCTTCCAACCTTTAAGCCTTCTGAAATACATAACCCACCCTTTAGCTTCCAAGTTAATCACCACAATCTAAAGCATCCCTAAACCACTCTTACTGCAGGTACAGTGAAGAAAAAACCTTCTGGAGAAGTCCTACAAACTGATTCCTCTAGAACTTATGAGAGAAGGGACATACTGAGGTTAGAATTTTGCACTGATGTAAGTGCTAAATAAAAGTAGAAAAAAGTACTACTTGCCATGTCTCTTTAAAATAAAAGCTAGAACTGCTCCTGAGGACTTGTTTGTTGGTTTGCTTGTTTGTTGGGGTAGAGAGAAAGAAAGATTTTTCCAGGCAAACCAGTTTCCCAGTTCTATCTATAGTATCAGCACCACAGTATCAGCACACTTGTGTGTGCTGTCTAACGCAAAAGCAGGAATCAGCATCTGTGCAAAAGTGCTGGGGGCTGTGTGAGCCACCATCCTACAGTTACAGCTCCTAACAATACAGAAACATGCCTGGGGACAAATAATGACTAATAATTACCCCATCATTATCTAAGTTTGGAACTAGTTAGTCGAACAGTTAAAAACTGGTATTAGACAGCTACAAGTTCTTATACCCAAGCTTTCTATTCGAAGCATTATATACATACCTGCTTCAATCTGTCATAATCTAGACCTTCTGTCTGTACTCCATTGGCACTGGGTTGCCCCGTTGGTGTAGATTTTGGTCTGCAGTACAAAAACACATCCTTGAATTACTTGTCACTCTTTATTACAGGATACATAGGACTTCCTCATCAAACTTGCTAACGTTTGTTTATCAAAACCATAGTAAAGAATCAGAATCAAAATAAATGTTGGGAGTGGGAGGGTGGGAAAATCAAGCAGACCCAAAATACCACGCAGAATAGAAAGCAACAACCAAGAATATTTTCCACACACTGGAACTATTACCATAAGTTATTAGTTCAAAACAAGAACTTTTCAAGTGGCAGACAGATTTCACTGTCAGTGGTTTCTGATTTTTTCATAATGGGCATGAAAAGCTGAACGCCTTCAAATGTCAAATACCTTCTCTTCTCCCTTTTCAGCTCCTTACTCATTTCCAAAGAGGCCCTGTCAAAGAAACACTCCCACTGATGACTACATGTTGATGCTGTAACTGTATGAATGCTGTGGAATCATCCTGGCACATTTTCAACACTTGACAGAACATGGGTGAGCAACCTTATCTAACTCTCTTCCAACCTCAACTATTCCATCCATTGCTTTCTAAAGCTATGGAAAGCAAATACTGTAACAACAACAAGATTTATAAGATAATACTTGAGAGGAAGTTGTAGTGTTTTGGACTATGTCACATTCAATATTTGCTTACCTCATACTCTCTTAAGACATCAAAAACGTGCTCACCAAGATCAACTTGTATTTTTAACACACATTCCAGAAGAAGCAGGTTTTCTACCTTCTCACTTCTCTTTTCTGATCCCCTCTGTTTATACACGGTGTAACTCAGACTCATGTACTTACTACGCTTCCACAGGGCCTTACATACCTACAGCTATGAGCAGAGACAGAACCTAGATGCTAACAGTAGAAATGGTTCTCCAAAGCAAGGATGTAGGGATGGATGGATGGATGGACGGATGGAGTGGGACAAAGGGAGGAATATTCTGCTGTCCTTAATTGCTTTTTACATCTTGGTTAACATTCTCTCTCCATTGCCCTATAAAATGTTAAGCCAAAAGAAGCTGTTGATAAAACTGGTAACAGTTCACGTCAGGAATGCTAAACATTCTCCGGTGTTTAGAACTATCACAGTATAACGTTAAGGAAGGGAACTGTATTAGTAGGCTAAACTAGGTCCTATTTTATTGTCCTTGTATGTGGTATCACTGAACAAAAAAGCGTGGCCTAAGCTCAGTGTCTCATTTCAAAATTCTTACATAGGAGGAATTCATGAAACACCACATTTTTCTGGATTTGTTACCTGAAAGTAAAGCCTTATTTATTACCAAGGAAGGTGGCCAAGAACAAAAAAAGACAAACCAGCAGGAAAGGCACAGTTCTCTGCTTTTTCTTCACTCAAATATACAGAATGAAACTATCTTCTTTCAGAACAAAGCAGAGTGTGTGAGGGACACAAGCAGTAAATCCATTGCTATAGTTTTTCCATTTATGTATTTTAATTTAGCTAACAAAGAAAAGCTGTGCTCTCAAAAAAAAAAAGAATAGTGAACCTACATATATAGAGGTTTGTTTTTACAAAATCACTACCTTCAGTTTTCATGCATCTTCTCTTACAACACAGCAGTTCATCCATGAAGAAATTGTCTGATTACACTGTCTTTGCTCAGTACCAGGTGAATGAGCCTCATACTGGATTGTCTGGATGACTTCTAAGACTCAAAATATAACTCCCAACAGAGAAGGGCATGCACACCAAAATGTCATTTTGCTACTAAAGAAACTTTCTCAGGTTTGTGCTTTCCAGCAGATACTTTTACCTCTTGTAGGTTCCCAGTGTGAAAAATACTAAGAAACAACATGGGACATAAGGGTTGCCTATTTTTCCTCCCCGTTCCCTATAACAACATATGCCTGTGTTGTTGAAGAGTCTGTTGCATTCAAGATTCATTAAAACCTTCATAGCTACCAAGTAATTCTGGTGGTAGGACATTTTAAATTGGTATACATGCAAGCCCATTCATCTTTTCAGAAGGCAATAACTCCAGTGTAGGTGGTAGAAACCTCTTGACAATCTTTGTAATGCTTCATGATTATTTCTGTGCACTTGAGTTAGTTATGTTAAGCCTAGTGACACCCACTTAGGAAAACCTGCCAGCAGTTAACCACGCAAAACAGAGTCAGCAAAAGGGACTGTCTTAACTATCCCTTTGCTGCTGGACTTTGCATCGAAGCAGAGAGGTGCAGGAACATTCTGTATTGTTCTACCAGTTTGGTTCTTCACTTGGGATCAAAATACTCAATTGCTACAGCTGTTTAGATGTAAGCTCCAAGAGAGAAATCACTAACATCATAATTGCTTGAAACACACCAAAATGAAATACACGATCTACTGAGGAAGACAGAAGATGAAAGATTCGGTAACTTGGATAGTGGAAGAAACCACAAAGTAGAATTCACCTCATAACCACCAGAAAATCTAGAGTGCGCACTAATGCTATGAAGACAAACCACAGATTAGGATCTGTTACAAACTCTTTAGATATCATCGGTGCTTAGTTCATTATGAAAGAATTCCTTGCTCAAAAGCATTCATCAAGGTGAGACCTTTGGCAATTGCTGCTTCATCATGTGTCTGATATTAAAAGTGTTACTTGCAGTCTACCCCTCAAACTGAACACCGACTTACTCCAAGCACAGCAGCATGAGTTTTTCCAGTTCTCCATATATAGTTTCTGATCATTTCCACTGACTATTGCTTTGTTCTCATATTGCAGCATTTACCCCACATGACTGAAAAAAGAATCAGTGACCTCTCAAATGCAATCTCTGGCAACTGATAATAGGTACCTACTGTCTGCCTTAATGGAAAAACCCAAACAAGAATACACTTGAATATTTTAATAAAATTTCTTATGACTTTAATATTTTAATGATATGACTTTAAAGAAGGAGTCTTCATAGACAGAGTGCTTCATGTTTCTTTTGCTTCAGGTCTTCCGAATAAAAAGACAGCTCTACCAATCATTCTATCTGTTAAAAATCTCAACAGGAAAGTCTCTTCATAAACTCTGTGACTCAGTCTTAAGAATGCATTCCATTTTTGCTTTCCAAAATGTCTGCCATTCTTCATTCAAATGTGAAAGACCATCATTTGTAAACTAGGTTATTTCTGATCTCAGGCAAATCTAGCTGTCCTACCCCCAGAATTATCAATTTTTCCTTCTTCAACTTGCTCAGAAGGAAGACTAAAGGCGAATGCAGTTGCCATTAAGGAAAAAAATTAACTATTGAAATTTAGTGAGTAAAACATCCCAACCACTCGATGCAAAGATGGCTAAAGAGCTCTCCCGTGTGGTTTTTCATAGCATTGCCTAACAGGACAGTGAGGCAACCTCCACAGTCCAGAAAACACCTTAAATCAAGCATGCAAGATAAAAGAGTTTTATTCATGCCAACATGCAGAATACTCCACCCAAGATAAGCAGCGAAAGGGGAACTTTTCATACAAAAGATTAAGTAGTCACCACAATGAGCACCTTTGTGGAAAACAAAGCTGGAATTTGGCTCAGTAATTCTGAGGGGCTCCAATACATGTACCTCTGGAAAAGCTCTTAAAACCTGAAAGCTTTTATGACAACCACTACAGAGAGTAAAACTGAGATCTGCAGCTTAAAATATACATGATATTAATTCTAACTTGTGAATATATTCCCAGCAGAAACATTAATTTCCTTTTTCAATTATTTTGGTTTTCCTTTCCCATGTTTAACTTTACTTAATTTGTGAAAAGCAGATGTGAAAACTCACCTGGAAATTTATTTGCTATTCCTGTGAATGGTTCACTGAATCCTGACATATCCAACAGGAATATGCATTTTTGCATGTGACAACTGCCAGAAAATCAGTAATTACTATAAATTTATAGTTGGATCTTAAGCCATCTCAATTCGCCTTTGATATCATCTGCTTTTAACCAGTCCAAAAATGGTCTCATCTGGACAAACAAAATGTGATGAGGAACCTGGTGGTGCATGTGGTGATTACCAATCCATGTAGAAAAAGTCCAACCCTGAACTGGTCAAAATGGTTATTACAAAGTCTCAAATCCCAACAGGATGATACCTGTTTAATGAATCATAGAACCTGTTTTCAGAAGCAAGCAGATTTTTCCATGGAGATTCCCGTCTACGAAGGGGAGAAACACTACCTTAACAGGCTATAATAGGTCTTAATTTTGTTCAGTTCTAGCACCTTAAATACCACGGAGTTTCACTAGTTGTGTTCCAAGAGTTCTATTTGAATGTTTCAGGAAATACTAAAAGCACATAGCTTAAGTCTTTTCAAAGTCTGCTACGAGAAAAAGGCCCGATTTTAAACATAACACTATTTCAAAATACTCAGAACATTCATTCTGAATAACAACTCCTTCATTGTCTACCTGTTTGGAAGCTCTGAAGAGAAAATTTTGCTTAGTTTCTTAGGTATGCTTTGTTTAATCCCTGTAAATGACTCTCATACTCTGTAGAGGTCAGAAGCAGGTCCTTGAGCCTCACCAAGTGAAAGATATCCCCTTTTGGGAAAGAAGGTATTAGTGTTTCAAATAGCTGTACCCTTTGATTAACTCACCGAAAGAAACTCACTTCAACAAGCTGCTTGCTGAGATAAACTTGGTAACTGTGGAGAATTAATTAAAATGCAAGGATATTCAAGAGAAACCTCCACAAATACTTTTTCTTTCTCGGTCCATGAAACATTTCTCATCCTGGCAGGGCAAACTGTCAACACTAACTAGAAAACTGTACCAGCAGGCTTAGAATACGTGCTATGGCACCTTCCTGTGTGTTATGACAGCACTAGATAATAATACTGATATTCAATAAACATGGAATCCTCTGTAACTTCTGTTCTCTTCTAGGTCAGAAAACATTTTTAAACAGACCTCAGTAACTTCTGAATTTCAGCAGCTGAAACGAGATCAATGAAATGGGATGCATAAGAGAGTTATAAGAAGCTCCAGATGTAGGGACAGGTAGAATAAAGACTTAAGGACATCCCAGACTCCCCGAAGGAGTCTGATATGGAGAGTTGCCCTACTTACGAATCCCTTCACTTTCCTTTCTTCAATTGTTTACCCATAGGGTATCTACAGCCAAAGGGCCAGGTCAGCAACTGTCTTAAACACTATGAAATCTAAAATGTTCTTTGGAATTCCTTACACAAATTATTTCTGTGACAAGTTTCCCCTCAATGCCATGTATTGATACCTCGATCTGTTTGAGAAAAAGAGATCTTGGTTAAAGCAGGTAAGACCTAGTGGGGGTGAGGGGAAAGAATATAGGGGGAAGTCAGGCCTAAAGGTGAAGCAGTATTTTGTTACACTGACAGTATAGCAGGGAGGACTTCACTACCAATGTCACCTGCAAAGTAAGCAACTGGAATCAAGGCTGCAAATATTTTAAGCTCCTTGACTTAATTGTGAAAGATGAACAAGGATACTGGTATAGGTTTAGAGTGTTTAGTGTTGTGTTACAGAACTGAAGACCTCGATGGCAACTTTAACCACAACTAATGTCCCTTAGAGAATAATTGATTTTTCTTCTGTAGTCACCAAATCGTGCATAGTTGTTTGCAACAGGCCTGAATTTTAGGGAGAATTCAAGTAACTTCAAACACAGCATTCTCAATTTAATGTGATTTATTTCTCTCAAGAACTTCAGGTAACTTTGTCAGGTTATCACAGGTCAGAATCCTTTAACCTCTGTACACAAAATTTATATGAACTCTAAAATGGACCACAAACCTTCTTAATGTAAATGGCACTTAAATACACCTCAAAAAAACCAAAAAAAGCTAAACCAGCTATTTCACTCTTGCATTACTGAAATGCCTACCAAAACACCCAGTGCCTACCAAAGTTCCAGCTGACAAGTTACCAAAGATTGGTTAATGCACTAAGGATGTACAGTATTTATACTATCCTTTAGGATGGACTTCTTTGGATTTGTACAAGTCAGTTACTGAAAACTGTCACAGGATGAAATCTTAATAAGATGCCTTAAATATCTAGATAACCATTCTATGTCTAGCGTGAAATTAGAAAGGAGAAAACTTATTTGCTAGATTTACTACTGAACATAGAAATCACAGCACTCAATTTGGTTTTTCCTTGCAGGAAACTTCAGACTTTAAAATTTAAATAAATAGAAAGAATTAAACATTGCTGTAGGCAAACACCTACCTTAATAATTGAAGTTACACACCAGCAACTGTTAAGGAAACTTTTGGGGGGTTTTACTTTGGACTTTACTGTTAAACATTTTGTTTACTAGCATTCTCCAAAAGCAACTCTTCATTCCTAATTAAAACTGACAAAAGCAGTTTCACAGTGCTAATTTTAAACCATACATTTTGCTTTTAATACTATTAAGGCAATTTTTACTATTTCAGTCCAGTAGCTTTAGCAGCAACAACAAGCATAAGGAAAAGATAGCTGGCACAAAAGGGAGTACCTGGAGATAACAGGTGACTTGCTTCCATTCACTGTATTTGTTCTTTCCCAAGGCTTTCTTGTTAGTTCTGGAAAACACAGTGAGAAGATTAAAAACGGTCCTTTTCTATTTGTTGTGCAACTTGTGTGAGGAAACTTCAAGTACCTGGCATTAAGTCAGACTTTGTGGAGTTTTGTTTTGGTTTTTGGGTTTTGTTAGTACACTGCACTAGTTCTTTCATGTTAAGCTACCATCTGTTGTATTTATCTTATTTTCAGTCATACTACCATTTATGTTGTGATGGCATCTTGAAGTCTCGCTTTTGTTCTAGATATCGTAAATGCCGTTTGATTCTTAATCCAACTGGGAGGATGTCTGCCTGTACCTTATGTATCTGATTACTTCAGTTGTGAAACATGGAATTCTGGAACTCTAAGCAAGTAGTCAGCTTCAAATACCAGGGGATGGTAGGTACTATTAAAGGACAGGAAAAAAAGGCCTTGAGTGTCACTTGAGTCCTTGTAACACATGTGTTTACAGTATGAACACATACCCATGTTGACATCACAGCTTGGCCAACTACAGATTTCGAGAGATACAAGCTTTCCTTGCCACCTGCAACAGAAGTGTTGGCTACACACTTCCAAACACTACCACAAGCGTACCTCAGCGCAGGAATCATGATTAAAGAACTTCTATTCCATGCACTTATACTGATTTAGAAAGTGCACCTGCATGCAAGGGAATCTTTACTGAAATAGCTGGGACAACTCTTCCTGTCTGACTCTTGATAGTCTTGTAAATCTGTCTTGAAGGACATAAGCTCTTGTCCCAACCTGTGTCCTGCAATGGCTGAGACAACTTGCTTTCACGTTCAGTACCAACTGCTTTGTGTGCATCAGACCCACAGTTTCAGGAGGACCCTATACCAAGTGCAGTGTTTCACTAAATGTTCTTTTTTTTCTGTCATCTTCTAAAATACTTCTGAACCAAGACCTGTTCTACAGCGAAATACCAGGCTGTAATCATAGGAGAAGAGGGAGGATCCAAAATTCAGCAGAGCTGACTGAGATTTGTCATTAGGTTTTAACATTATAGAATCACAGAGTTGACAAACCTGTGGTACTTACCAGGTGTGCTTGTTGAAGAAACCTTAGAAGTTGAAGACTCTGATTCTTCCTGATTAAAAGGGAGGAGAGGAGGAGAAAGGAGAGGGGAGGAAGAGAGAGAAAAAAATGTTTTTGACTAACAGATTAATCTCAACTGTTTAAATATTTAACTTATCAGATAAGTTGAAGACTCTGATTCTTCCTGATTAAAAGGGAGGAGAGGAGGAGAAAGGAGAGGGGAGGAAGAGAGAAAAAAATGTTTTTGACTAAGAGATTAATCTCAACTGTTTAAATATTTAACATATCAGATATATTTAAGTGGTTCTGTTCAGTTGTGTGTACAAAATGTGCAAGCACTAGGCACTTCGCACAATAGTGGTTATGTGTATATATGTATGGTAAAGAACAAATAATCTCATGTTCACCATTAGAATCTCTCTCATAATCTAGTACTGAATAATGTGAAGTAGGTAAAATTTTGCAACTCACAGTTTTATCTTCTTTCTGCTCTGGTTCTGTTGATCCCTTTTCAGCAATTCTTCTCCTATAAGCAGAGACAAAGTTACCAAGATCATCATGGCTTTAATATGGAAGAACACTGTTTAGTGTAATTAAAGACATAAACAGCTCGACAGCTAGGATAACTGAAAATCAGTGTTTAGAAAAGTGCTTTCAAAACACTTTCAAGGGCAAATCCCTCCTGCCAAAGTGACTGTGCAACTCTTTATCCCCTCCCCATCTGCTACACAAAGACTTACACAGAAGTATTCGATTACACTCCAGTAAAAATGGCTATTCATAAAACATTATCAGCTTCACAAAGCAACCACATGAGCAAGCCAATGTTTGTTTGATCTTTAGCCAGCTGCAGAGAGGCACCCAAAATCCTACCTCTAAGATGACTAAGCAGCTGGAGCACAGCAGAAACAGCTCCTTACCTCCTGGCCAGCAGGGCACTCATTTCTTCCATCAACCCACTGCCTCCCAAAGGAAGTGGTCCATTTCCACGGCCACTGTCTGTTTTAGATGAAGCAGAGCCTCCTCCTCCTCCGCTTGAACTAGAGGAGTCTTCACCCTTCATAATACACAAAATAACAGCAGATGTGCAAATAAAAGGATAGCTGACTTAATGAAAGAAGCAAAGTTCACATACAAGAAAGAAACAACTGTATGAAGAACATGATGGGCTGGTAGTACATCCTGTAATGCTTTTTTAGTAATGAAGCAAGCATGCCCCCAAAATCTCAATACTGTTACTAATCTTGAACAAAAATCACAAGCAATTCAGGAAGACAGGATTTAGAGACAAGAATCAGAGAAAGAAACAAGAGTTGTATTTACCCGTGAAACTTTCCTAAGTTTGGCTCCAGCAAGTGCAGCTGCTAGTCCAGTTAAAGGGCGATTTTCTTCGGACACGAATCCCACTGAAAATCCAGAGGCAGGAAGGGGGGGAGCAGGAGGTGGAAGGGGAACAGAAGGAGCTTGGCTAGGAAGCGGAGGAGGTGGCGGCGGCGGTGGCGGAGGCCCTGAAGGTGGAAGTGGAGGTGGTGGTGGTGGGCCAGGAGGAGGTGGGGCTGCTACTGAAGACTGAGCTGGGCCAGGGGGTAGGGGTGGTGGGGGAGGTGGTGCAGGTGGTCCTTGGACAACACCTAGTATCAAAGAGAAAACACAAAGACTGTATTAAGGATTTAGAAAATAAAGGTCTTATTTCCATTGAAATACTGGTTCTTTTGCTCAGTGTATGAGACATTTATACTGGTAAGGGTCCTTTTCACAGGCAAGGAAACACTGCAAGTTTAAGCAGGAGAGAAGTATTCTTATTAAATGCACTGAAAATATTACACAGTATGCTATGAGAGAACAGACAGCTTCAGAGACATTTACATACAAAACCCCTCCAGTCAGGTTCTGTGCTGCAACCAAGAAGTATCTTATACTGGGAAACAGGCAAAGCTTTTTATGAAGAGTCAACTAAGGCACCAGCATTGTAGTGAGTAGGAACAATCTGTGTGTTTGAATGGTGCTAACACAGAGTGACTTTTGATTCTACTAACAGGCACTTAACACTCCACCCAAACATCTGAACCCTGGAACAGTTTGAGTTCCAAAATGTTCTAAGCTGTATAAAAATCTTTCATATAAAGAACATTCCAGGAATCAAGTTTAATAATTTAATAGAAATGCTAATTAGTGAGTTAGAAGACTGACATGTTTTAAGCTGATGGGAACAAGCTCTTCTATTTTTTATCTATGATTCCTTTGATGCTTTAATTTTGCATTGATATGCAATACAAAAATGTGTTTTGAAGCAACACTATTCTGACGATCCCTGTGTTGTTATGATAGGAACAGTTTAAGAAACTGTGACTAAGAAAACAGCCCCACACATCCTCCCCCTGCCTCACCCAAACTGCCATGAGCGACTAAAAATGCTGAGCAACTACCTTAAGCCACGTCTACAGGCAGGAATTTCACACACGTGTCTTCCTGGTTTCCTACTCTGCTGACCAGTGTGTAAATTTAAAAGCCCTTTAAACTCTCTTGGTGACACTGAGCATCCAAGTGCACACTTTCATTGCATACTACACATGAGGCCATTCACCCTATTTCTACTCCCTCCCAAAGTAACTCACACCTTTATTTAAGACAAGAGGGTATAAACAGGATCTACTCTGCATGGCTCATGTGTGATGAAGCCACTGTCTGCTCATCCCTCAGGAGCTCCTCTGCCCACATCTTTAGCTGAGGTACTGCAAACCTATGTACAAAGACCTAAATCTATTAAATCAATATAAAAATCAGTATTTGGGTTAACATTTGCATCCACGTAAACCACATTTCTGTCATATTGGTAGAGCTTCCATTAAGACTGTCACCTGCTTAACCAAACTTTTTTCTAAAGTCTTTTTAGCTATGCTGGTAGAATACTACAGGAGACCTGGTTTTATATACATATATGCATGCATAAAGCCATGTATCAAAATATGACCACTATCCAGAAAGAAATGCTGTAGGCGTCACATACTACTTCCTAACTTTGAAACGATCTGGAGTATCAAAGTGGTTCAGATTATTCCTTGCTTAAGGTCATTCACATGTCCAAATCTGCACAGATGTTCTTCCACATTGGCTGCCATCAGGAAGCGAATTATGATTATTATTTGCCTGTTAACACCATGTTCCAAATAAACCAACAGTGCAAGGTTTACCAAGCAAGTATTTGACAAGCTGTGTTCTTGCTGAGCGCTTAAGAAACCACAATTTTACTTATGTATGACAGGCTACAGAATGCTGGCTCTTATCCATGGAGCTTTAAAGTGTCCCTTACCCGAGTTTTCCAAACGGTATTTCATTGTGGTATTAAGATCACTGCAACTCTGGAAGCATTGTATTAATTCTTCGGGGCAGTTACAGGCTTTGATACCAACTGGTTTTGAGTGCATTCCTGATTAGTGCATTAGTAGCAATAACAGAAAGCCTTACCCTGCTGGGTCGTAGGTTCAATCGGCTGAGAGGCTGCCTGCAAGACTGGCTCAGAAGCAGAGGAGTCTCCCAGCACAGAGTTTAGAGAGTTCTCAACAGAGGCAGGGGTAGCTGCAGAGGGAGAAGGGAGAACACTAGGCTTGGATGAGGGAGTCGAGGCATTCGGGGAGTTGGGAGAAGGAGAAGCTTGAGGTCCAGAGAGTGACAGAGGCGGAAAGGAAGGCAGTGGGGGGGGAGGAGGCGGCGGAGGCGGCGTTGGACCTGAGGTAGAAGGTGAAGGAACTGGATAAGCCAGGTTTTCAGGAAGCCCGTTAGGAGCCGTGGGAGACGTGGACATTTGGGTCACTGGATTAGAAGCCGACACTGGGAGGACAGGTCTCGGACCAGTAGCTTTGCCTGGTGGACTGCTTATCATTACTGGAGGAGATGGGGGAAGTGGGGCAAAACTGGGTGCAGACCAGGCAACAGGCTTTGTATTTGGAGGCAAAGTCGCCATGGCATTGACAGGTGAAGGGGGCCGAGAACTTTTGTTCAGTGGACGAGGAACCGTAGCATAATGGGGGAGAACAGGGTGGAAAGCTGAGCCTAAAGATGTAGCAAAACGTGATGCAGAGTGCCTTAGAGGCGGTGTAGGGGGAGTGGAAGTCGGTGGTGCAGAAGTCACTACAGCATACTCCGGTGTGGCCTCTGACATTGGTGCTGAGACTGCTTTTGCATATGATGGAGGAGGTGCTGAAGGAGGCTGGCAACTGGAGTATTCAGGAAGTGGAGTGCTATACGGGGAGTTGTCGAAAGATGGAGCTGGACAGAAGATGGAAAGCAGCAGCAAAGGCAGGATAAAAAAAGGAGAAAGAGAAAAAGGGAGCTAATGAAGCAACAAAACCAGCATTCAAACAAAATGTATAAATGTAGACTACAGTTAGTACCAGAGGATTAGGCACAAGTGAAAATACTGTTAGGAAAGTTTCACATATTATCAACAGCTGCTTGTAAGTTTTACCAACTATATTTGTGCCAACATTTGAATTTACAAGTATGTTCTAGAATAAGTTCTCTCAAATCCCATCTGTGAGATGGATTAGGCATAGGGTCGATTAATGAATCTTTTATCAGCTTTTATCTTCTTGTTTGGTTGCAAACTGCAAGCAAGTGTAGTGATCTTAACATCTGTTACAACTCCACTAACAAAACTCATACCATAGGCAGCAAGTATCATCTTTCTCTTCCCCAGAAAAAGCTCCATCGCAAACTTGAAAGTACTGGGAATAAAAATACCAATAAAATCTTCTGCTTTAAAATGACAGCTCTTACATAGTGTTCCTTGATTTCTACTATGAGCTGACTTACGTAAATGGAGTTTGTTACTAAAGAACAACCAACTGCTTGACTAATGTTCCATTATATTACCAAAATGCAAGAGCTTTCAGCTATCACTTGATACATTCCCGCAGGCAGTGCATTATCTTATCTACAAGCACATACAATACATTTCACTGAAGTGTTACTACAATGCTGAATTAAACAAGACTTCATACTGAAATGCATTTCTTGCACTACTACTTTGCCTTATATAGTTACATACCTTCTACATTAATACACTCAACCTGATATGTTTAAGGAGGTTTTTTTCCGCCCAGTTTATGTAATGAGAATACATCTTGTTGAATAGAGCAAACAATGATATGGTATTTAGCAACTCATCATATTTTAACCTATGTTGGAGGCACCCAATATGATTCAAGCTCTTCAAGCGACTGGACTATGGCAATGGAGGGAGCAAGAAGCACAAATAATTTTATTACAGAGTTAATGGAAAATTATGACAGGAAAGTCAAAGCTCTTGGACTTCTTGCCATAGAGAAAGGAAGCAATTTCAGCAAATAGAAGCCTGAAATACTGACTGTTGTTACACAGCTGTACTCACTGCCCTCTGTGGCTTCTCTCCCAGCTCCATCACCCAAACACAAAAAGTAGTCTGGTACTTGAATACACTTGGGTTTGAAATTCTTACCAGCATTTGAAATTCTTCTCTCTCTTTCCCATTCCAACTGTTCCCTTTCCAACTGTTCTTGCCGTTCTCTTTCTTGCCTTTCCCGTTCAAGTCGTTCAAGTCTCTCTCGATCCTGCCTCTCTTTCTCTTGTCTCTCCCTTTCTAGGCGCTCTTGCCGTTCCCTTTCTTGCCGTTCTCTCTCCAGTTGCTCCTGTTCTAGGCGCTCTCTTTCAAGTCTTTCCCTTTCTAGCCTCTCTCTCTCCAGCCTCTCCCGTTCCATTCGTTCACGATCCAGCCTCTCCCGTTCCAGCTCCTTCTGCCTCTGTTGCTCTTGCAACTGTCTACAATCGTGAAAAAAAGGGAAAAAGACTGAGCTGCAAAGCGAAAATCAGTATCAAGCAACTGTTAGAGGACAAGAGATAAACTAATCAGCAATCTCTGCACCAGCAAGAACACAAGCACAGCATTTGCACCTACATACAATTCTTAATTCCACATGTCATTTTTCTGAGCTGGATAATAGCTTTATTATGTCGACAGTAACAAGAATCATATATCCAATTTCCTCTTAACTAACTTAACATTAAGAGACAGCTTTCAAGAGGTAAGAATAGAAAGCTGCTGTTGCTAATTTACTAACTGATACAATCTTCCCACTTTTGGGATGTGGAGTTACATTTGTTCTTTGCACAGTATTTTATACTGTGAAGCAGCGAATAAAAGTACAGTGAAATAGCAGTAATACAAATACTTATTAGAAAAAAACAGCCCCAAACAAATGAAGTTTTTTAGATAAACTAGTCAGCTAGTATTTATCCAAATCTTACAGAAGAATCAAAATGCACACATCTGTCTCCACTTGCATAATACACATAGAACTTATCTAGCATCAAGGCAAGAACACTCTGAAGGCAGTGGAAAACTGGACATGGTCAGAAAAAGATCCAGGGTGCAGCAGCCATGGAAACTCTGCAGGGAGTTGGCAGGGTTTCCAGCTCATGGGAGTCTTTGCAAAGGAAATCAGAGAGAGGGAATGCATGGAGAGGAGGAAAACGAGTAAAAGCCAGGCATAGGAAACAAAGAACTTCCTATAGGTAAGAAGGAATTGTGCAAAATTTGCTGCCAAAGCCACTAGTTTGGCTTTGAAAGAAAGGACTTTCCTGCAAAACCTTCCCTTTGGAACAGGCTGCCCAGAGAAGCTGTGGCTGCCCCATCCCTGGCAGTGTTCAAAGGCCAGGTTGGCCACAGGGGCTTGGAGCAACCTGCTCTAGTGGAAGGTATCCCTGCCCATGGCAGGGGGTTGGAACTGGATGAGCTTTAAGGTCCCTTCCAACTCAAACCAAGATGCTATGAAAATACAGTGGGAAAAGCTGTAAACAACCCTCCTGCCTCTTTTCCTTACTTGTTTTATATTTTGTTCAGGTTGTTTGGAGGGTGTAAATTAAATTTAAAAGAGACAAATGTATCTAGTAAGCTAAAATAATAGCTTTTTGATTTTCAAAGCTTTTTCATCTCTTGGGAGAGCTTACTATCACAAAACAAAAAATAGGCACATCCTCCTCACAGCTGTGGCCAGTATGTTCCTGTCAGTAAATATCACTGAAAATGCTGTTAGTTTTTATCCTCTGAGTTGTTCTTTTCCAAAAAAACCCATTAAGTTTAAAATCAAAAGCTCGTACATTAAGCACGGCAAGAAAAAAAATGGCTGCATTCTTTAAGAGGAGAACTGAAGATAGCTTCTCAACAGATACAAACTACAGCCAGCTTTTAACTATAAAGCAAAAAGGAGACCTAAATTTTGACACCGTGAACTACGAGGTATGTGTTTTGTATAGCCTGCCGCTGGGCAATCTTATTTGGAAAGGTCATTGGTAATTCTATACTACTTGCTTAGAGCCATATAAAACTGAAGTCTGAAAATGCAGGGGACTGCAGCTATTTCACTTCTATTCATGCCCAGAAAATACCGGCAGAACTGGAAACCCCAGCCCATGCACTGTTAACTACTGATGTCCATCCTCTTTCAGACTAAAGTTTTTCCTTCATAAACAATATTGGAATTTCATAATTACTATAAGAAATTAAGTTCCAGTTACATACAGCAAAAGTACTTTTCCTTACTGAATTTGTCACCCAACATCTTCAGAAGCAGCAAAATAGCTCTGCTCCTGTATCGGTTCTTTCCTCAGCTTCTGCTCTCCCATATAACAAAGTTGTAACATCAGTCACTAAGAAATTAGGGTTGACTTTTTCACCTTGTTAAATTCTTGCTTTTAGCTTCAGAAGTCCGTTAAGAAGCCTGGTAATTGACTGACAAAAATTTGGAACCAGTAGAGGATTTCTACGGAATATCAACACAATGCAACATAAACCACAGAAATTTAAGCTCCAAAAGATGTATTAGAAGTATTTTTGGCATTACATATTTGCTTGCTCTGTATTGTACAAGAATAGTTTTACTACGTGCTATTTTTCCCTTGGATAAAATCTATTATTAGAGGAAAGCATCATGGCTAACTTCAGCTTGGTCATCTTTGGCTCTTTATTTGTAAAGGAGACGTGGATGCATGTATGTTTGTAGCTAACCGGTTATTCAGAGCTGGAGTCAACATTTACAGACTCCAAAGCAGCTTTATTTTGTTCACTCATTTTCATTTATTTGCCAGAAATTAGTATATTCTACCTAGAAATGTACACACTGTTAACCCTAAAAATAAATGTAGATAAGGCATTTAAGGTCATAGACATTCCATGTCATATTTAGTTTATAAAACTAGAAGGTATCTATTCACAAGGTTTAACAACACATCGAGCAGATGCCAGGTATTTAAATTTTCTTTTTCTTAAGTTCTTCATCTCTTTACAGAAATAGAAACTCGATATAGGTCACTTCTCACATAAGAGGAGCGTCACCAAGGCAGTTCTGCAATAAGCCAAACCAAGAGCTGTGCTATCTCCTATTTTCCTAACAACCTGGAAAAGAAACAGCAAGATGCTCTTGACTGTGCTCCTTAATATTAGGTTATTTAGGATAGCAAGGATGATGGACTGATTATGAAGAATTACTCATGTATCTTCCAATTCCAAGTGACTGAGCAATAAAATTGGCAAATAAAACTCGATTGAGATATAAATGATGCAGGGGAGAGAGGGAGAATCTGCTAAATTTATATATAAAATGTTGGACTTCCAGTCGACTGCTGACCAGGAGTGAGATATTAGTGTTATGACAGACAGTTCTATGACCATATCCATTCATTGACATCTTCTGTTCAAAAACATAGAGCAGATGCTACACATTAGGAAAGGATTACAGAACAGTATAGAAGATACCATCATTCTGCTTCATGAACTCCACATCTCTATTTCCGCCTCAGAAGGGGAAGAAGGCAGAACTGAAAAGGTTCAAAGAGCAGCAACACTGTGATCAAATGTACCAAACAGTTTCCATTTAAAAATAACTAAAGAACCTGGAATTCTGGATTCTGCATAAGACAACTGGATGTCTACAAAATCCTGAGTGATGAGGGCATTGTAATACAACAGCTGGGAGGGAAGATTTGATGCATCTAATAAGAGCAAAGCTGAAAAGAAGAAAGCATCTCTGCACATCAGGCAGATGAACTATGGAACTCCTTGCAAAAGCAATTCAAAAGCAGGAAAAAAGCCTACAGGGGGAAGGAAAACAAAACAAAAACCCCAAAAAACACCCAAGAAATAACAAGCCACAGGAGGTCATTTAGGAAATGGAAACTGCATCATGCACAAGAAGTAGTTGAAGCAAAAATGGCCTCGGGATGGAAAAATACCACAGGGAAGTATTCCAGGTGTTTGCCCTAGCCCAGAAGGGTTTCACTTAAAGCTTTTCTAACTATTGAGAAGGATACATGCACATGTGTGTGTATGTATGTACTGTATGTAGGAGAGGTGTGGATGTGAGTCTCCATAGGGCATGTAATTACATGTAATTTTGATTAGGCATGCATCTTATGCTGTAATTGCATGCATTTTACAACATAAAATGCTGTAACTGCATAAGATGCATGCCTAAATCAAGCAGCTTTGGACTGACTAGTTATCCCATTATGTTTTAGTATGTTCCTGAAGCTTACCTGGGTGTTTTCTCCTCTTCAGAGAGCTATGAAGAACACAGTGCCCACATATCATAGAGAAATGTATCTAAGTGGTTATATGATTTAAACCACATATCATAGGGAAATGTATCTAAGTGGTTATATGATTTAAACTTGATCTGAAGCAAAATATGTCAGTCAGCAATCGATTCTATCAAACTGCACTGGCTGTTTACTAAGACATAGATAAAAGGCAGTGAGATAATCACTGTCATCTACACAGGACCTGAATAAGAAGTTCTCATTATTAAATATTGAGTGACTCCTTAGTATTTAATATTATATTTTTGTGAAAGAACCCTCACCTTCAATTTCTGCAGGAAATAAAGGAAGGAAAGCAGAACTTTTTAAAACGTACAAGTAAAAGCTATGTACAAGATGAGCACTTCACTTACGATACAAAAGCTCTACCAAGAGAGGGCAGCAAAATACCTTGCAAGCATACATAAAATTCCCATGCAGTAAGATGTAAGATGAAATACATCATCGTTGAGAATAACTTTATGCTTATTCTCATTATATATTGTTGAAGCATATATGTAATATATATTGAAAAGCAAATCAAACCAAGCCCACCACTACCCCCAAACCAAACCCATACCTCACAACCCACTATATTTTTACAGTCTTTTTAACAATTTTCATAAGCCTTTCAAACAGAAAGCACACAAGTGGCACAGGTCAAAATGTCAGTATGTCAGTAATGCAGTCAAGTTGCTTTAACACAGCTTAATGAGCAAGGATGAATTTCATTAAGTGGGAGATCTTTCTTAGCTTACAGGTGTTACAGTTGTAGCCTAAAAAGATTAAGAACTCATTTTGAGATCTGAATTGTATTATGCAAAAGCACTAGTAGATTACAAAGACCCACTACACATCAATTAAAGCATTTCTGAAACGTCAGGACTCTGCTGGTTCTACAACATGAGTATGTTCAAGAACATCATGAAAGCAATACATGAAAATCCTTCAGCCTTAGAAAGCATGGCATAGCTACCAGGACAACTCTTGAAAAAACTAAAAAGGTAGCAGAAATGCCGCAAAAAGCCATCTTACAACAAAATACTCATGATGCTAATTACTTTAAAAGTGTGAATTACTAGAATCCAAGAGCTAATTTGCATTGAATAGCTGAGATTGCTCTAAAACTATAAAGTACCTCAGTCATACACAAGGTTCTGTTACACACTGGTTTAGATTCAAATAGCCAACCTCACAATTTCGGAACAGCTGCTAGCTTTGTCCCACATCCTACTCATGAAACTTTCTTTTTGGATTTTAACTGGTTTCGTGCCAAAAGCATCTCAGGAAACTTCACTCTGGGGTGTCTGGGGAGGAGAAGTTCTTGAATTATTTTTTTTAATTTTTTGATGTTGTTTTCAAATAAACTTACTTTGATATTGCAACAGTTTTTAAAATTATTTCTCCTCTTGCCTGTACATGTTTATCCAGTTAAGGAGGTATGACAAGGTATTGTCAGAGGATGAAGAAAGAATCATATTTACAATAGTTACTTGTGACTTTTAACTTTATCACCTTTAATCCTGCAGCTCTCCGGACAGCCAAGAATCAGGAGCATGACTACATTCTTGAAATAACACAAGGAGAAAGATGCAGTAAGCAGAGTTACATACACACTGCTGAAAAAAACCCATATTCCATGATGGTGAAAGTGTTCAGGATTTCTCCTACATTACAGCTGCAAAGCAGAATTGCAGTTAATTTACACAGGTACACGCAAAGCCTTCTTAGTTTGTTCTGAATCAGATCATAAAAGGAAATAAGAAGTACTCCTGTCTCACCTCTTGATGTTATATGAAATAAGCTGATACCACATGTACACCAAGCTCACTTTCCACTATGCCTTTAGCAAGTACCACCACTACATTCAACAACTAGTGTGCGTGATCATCAGCTAGGAATCTATCCCAAGTTAATACTATCCATTATCTTTAGGTCTGGATTGGAGGCAGTGGGTGGGAAATAGGCGGTTGTTTTAGCTTCTGCTCCTAGAGGTGAATGACTGACAAGAGATCCTCTGGTCCTTCTGCTAAAAACCTCAATTAAAAGAATTGAAGCCTCAACCAATTCTATTAAAATATGGCCATTACCACATGGGGTGAAGGGAAGACTCAGAGATCTCAACTATATCAAGAAACTTCAGTGTTTACCGGGAAAACAACATTCTGTGTCAGAGCGGACTTAACAGCCAGAGAGAACCCACCCTTTTCTGGAACACTTCTCACATTTAAGCCTGTACCTTGGTCATCTACTGCAAGTGTCTCGGTTTGTGTCCTGCCACCAGAGGAAGTATGCCTAAACAGAAAGCAACTCTCACGGTATCAAAAACCAGAGCTGTTGTCACAGGGGCACGAAGATCAAAAACCTACACGCAACAACTCAA
>NW_009922279.1:260-69024 GCF_000696875.1 Nestor notabilis | reverse complement strand
TGCTGAAACAGTTTGCAATAGCAAATAGCTGTCTGCTCTGGCAGGTCACCTTGTTTCCTCAACCGGCAGCTTTTCTGTACATTCACATAAATCCTCGGGATTCTAACACTGGCTTGCTTTGGCTCCTGGATGCAAGATCAAGCCATTATTTTTTTCCTAAAAAAGATGACAGGAAACGGCACCAAGACAGCCATGTATCAACCTAAGTAACAGAATTCTGCCACAAACCTGAAAGGCTTCTTGTCACAAAGCCAGGTACACTAAAACCAGAGGTATTTCCATGAACAATATAGACAAAAGCATCTTTGTATCACATCCAAATTCAACTGGCACTGAGCTGATAAGACATTACAAGATGAACAGAAACTGGTTTGAAGTATTTCATTCTAAAACTCACTGTAAGAAACAAAGATCCAAGACAAAGCCAGCAGAAAACAAAACATCTTGAGGAACAGACATGACTGAAGTAATTGCTGCCCTGAGTGAAGAGGTCAGATGCAGGCAGATAATACATAATATTTGACAGCTGTTAGTCATTTATGAACACACTCATTTCATAGCCCATTCTTTCCTGGCTGAAAACCTGGTGTCAAAGCAGGGCATCAAATCAGTCAGAAAGATCAACAGGAATAGCCCTGTTTTGGTTGGTTGAAGATACAACAAGGATGGGGAAAAATTACCACTAATGAGTGTACCGAAAGAGGACACCAAAACCCATCACTTGAGCCACTAAAAAAATAACAAGGAACTCAAAATCAGACAGATGTATTTGAGGGGCGATGTGCAGGTCTGTGTCCCACACTGGTTTTTGCTGATTTTGAAAATGGTTTCTTGTTTGTGCTGTTACCTATTCTAAACCAAATGTGGCATCACAGAAGAGACATAAAGATGACACCCAAAAAGCAACATTATTATTGCTAGATTACTGCTAGCTTGAAATTTTGCACTAACTATTCTGAAAGTTACCAGTAAGACATTCTCTGTAAGAAACCAAATGTGATTATACAGAAGTATTCAACAAATATATGCATCTCCCATTCTGTGTGCTACTAGTTGGGGTTTTTTTTGTTTTCAATTTATGTTTTATAATCCAACATCAACAAGAAATCTAGGAATAATGCTACTATGTCAAAGTTCTACAGTTAAGTGTGTAATATCAACTATACTTAAACCTGGACTCATCAATCCAAACCAGTGAAGTTGTTCAAACTGTGTTGCTGATGTGGCCATTAAACTTACACTTACCAATTGAATAAATATTAAAATACATTTAACCATTAAAATATGTTCACCAATTTGAAAATTTGCATTGCAATGACTAGGACTATGAGAAGATGTCTAGTACTGCAGCCCTGGAGTCTCAGTCTGCCTAGGCTTTCAGGGCTGCTCCAAACTCTTGCACCAGCTCCTCTAACCCTGCCTCAATCTATGGAGCAATAAACAAGACAGTAATGTTTGGAGTTTTATTCTGAAATGCAGAAAGCCCCAGCATGTGGGCACAGATAGCATTATCTAATCCAACAGTCACTACTTACTAGAATACATCTCACATGATGGCTGTCCTCCCTCCCACCACTGAGTCACTGCAACAAACAGAGCAGCTGCCTTCAAACAGGCTACACAATGAGTAGCTGAGAGGGAGGCACCAGTACCAGATGCAGGGTGACCTCAGCTCCATCTGAGCATGTTGTCGTCTACCCAAGAGCAGCTACCTTGTGATTGCAAGGAACTACGTGCACTCGGTGGACGTCAACTTAACTGGATACACTTAACCTACTTTATTCACTGTTAAAACAAAACAACCTATAGGAAAAAATGAACAGGTTCTTTAACATGCTGTTTTGAATTCAGCTGCTAGTTTGAGCTTTAATAGTTTAATCTTCTGACCATCTTCTGCACAAGTTCAGAAAAAATGAAGATGTGTCTCTGGTGGCCCTTCAGATTTGCAGGAACTTATCTGAATAATAAAAACTGAGCAGAAATGTGAAACTTGCTCTCCCATCTTTAATACTAAATATTTATTTATCATTCCAAAATTCAGCATTTACCACAGAGCTCACTCTCCTGCATGGTCACGTAAACCTACTGAATATGTATCTCAAGGCCTATACTTCAATGCTTATGCACTATGGAATGAATACACAACACCCCCAAAATCTCGTAATTCATTTTTTAAAGAGAAAATATAGTCTAAACCACAACAATGAGACTGCAAATTTCCATCAAACACAGGCAGCCTCCGAGACCAAGAATCTTCATGACTACAGAGTACACTTGATGCACCAATAACAATTTCAGCAGAAGCAATTGATATTTAACCTCTTTACATCTTCTTTAGGTCTCTCAATTGCATGAGCTTCACTTTGCACCATCTAAGCTCACCTCCTGCTATATGGTCTCACTGCTTTCCAAGTTAGCTTTATTTTTTTAAGTGCTAGACAGTCCAGACAGTTTCTACCTGAACATACTGCACATTGTTTCAGAGAAACACAAACAAGAGCTAGTCAGCTTGACAAAATGAGAAAGAAACAGATATTCAGATGATCTGTGAAGTTTGACTATTCAAAGGCAAGTGAGTTTGTGTATAGGCTCTGGAAATGACAATTCCAGTTTCAACAGTGTTCTGTAAACAGTAGTGAAAGGTGAGACTGTTTCAAATTATTTCTATAAAACAAAATATATCAAAGAACAGTTTACATCTAATTTAATGCAAAATTATGAAGGCATTTAATTGACTACGTGTATGATGATATTGAAACACTAAGCAAATCTCAAGGTCATTATAGCTATTTCCAATGTTCAAGTAGCTGTCTCCTGACTGATAGATCACCATTGCATGTAACACTTCCACTGGCAATTTGATTTTTCCCATGCACTAGTATTAAAATGTCCTGAACACTAGTATATGGCCTACAGGTTAACAGTTTTTCCCCAGAGTAATGTCTAAAACCTGGACAGTTGCTATGTATTATTCCTCATTCCATTTTGATCATGAAAATCTGCAGCAACATCACCCAACTCCTTCTATTCTCCTTTGTACTCAATGTATCTCAACTCACACCAGCAACAATAACTTGCTTTTGTCAGCAAAACACCAAATAAAATTTGCTTGTTCCCAGTCCCAACAAGAACTGTCTGTTCTTTTGCTCCTCACACTTCCATAGCAATCTTCCTCTCTTCCAGATTAACTAGGAAATTCCTACTTGATACCTGTCGAATGCTTTAGTGAAGCCAAAGGAACACCTCATGAACGGCCTTTCTGCTTCTGCAAATTATTCTTTTCTTCAAAAGTAGATCTAAAGCTTTTCCATTACCGAAGTCAAGCTAACAGGCTTTCATTTCCTTGATCAAAAGGGATCATTTAAGGTCTAGCAACAAGCTTCTAAGCTCAAAACGCATTAGTTGGAAATAAGAAAATTAAGAACTAGGGTTTATCAGTCAAGCAAAAACTAGTAACCAGCCACACAATGAAGACATGAAGAGGTGACTATAAACCTAAAGGTTATCAAATACAGGAATTCTAATAGACAAAGGGATCTCTTAATACTCTCTGATCAAACCTCACCAAGCCTAGTTTTCCTCACCTTGATCTTTCAATATACTATGTAAACTGAACAGAATACTTGTACTTTTCTGGCAGAAGCCAGAATGCAAGAAGTCACCTGTGCACATAAAGGTTTAGAAAACCCCAAGAATCTCAGCAGTAGAAAGATTTACTTTCACTGGCACCTCCCTCTCACTGGTATATTCGAGTGAGTATGGTCAGGACAGAACTAATTTTATAACACAGAACCACAATTACTAAAACTATGCAAAAATGTACAACAGTTTCTAATCCTAATCTCATGTTTTGCATTAAACAGAAACAAACCCTACAGATCTGAAGATTTGGCAGAAAGGGTAAGATTTCAGAGCAATTCTGTCAGTGTAATCAGAAGACTGCTTACTGGAAAGTACTCTTCTCAGTCATGTCAATGGTACCCAACACCTAGGGTAAGATTTCAGAACAATTCTGTCAGTGTAATCAGAAGACTGCTTACTGGAAAGTACTCTTCTCAGTCTGCTAAACATGTCAATGGTACCCAACATCTACTTCTACTCAGTGCTATAACCAGACAGTGGCCATTACGTCTCCATAAAGCCAGCTATTAAGTCTCTGGGAGCTAGACTTGACAGGACTAAGGAAAGCTTTTGGAAGAATCTTTGAATGGAAAGAAAATGAGAAGCGCTAAAAAAAGTTATTATTATACTAGAAGCCTGTTTTCCAGAAACCTTGAAAGCAACAAAAAGTAGTCTTTAGGATGAGATTAACACCACTGACTGATGGGTCTTCCTGCTTTTGTCTCCCTTTGTCTCCCGTCCTAGTATGCAATGCAGAGGCTGGAAAGATCCAAATGGCTGCAGGGTGTCTCATGAAAATACCTCAGCAAGCTCAACTTGAAAAGCTTACACTGATACAACCCTGATCTCCTGGAAACCCTTAGTTCAGGCACCAAAATCCTCCTTTGATTCCATCTAAACCAAGTCTCTGGGTTGCAGTCTTCATGCCCATTTTGTAACACGCACAGCACACAATACAATCCTGTGACAGTATTCTGCGGACCTCTCCAATACCCTAAACCTGAAAGCCAACTACTGTATCATATTCATATGCCTATCTCAGATTGTTGAGTTATAATGTAATCAATCCATATGCCTTTAAAAGAAAGCCTACTTCCTCAAAATAAGCTGTTGGATAAATGGAACAATTTCAAAAGCAAAGAAAACAGTACATCAACAGTGCTAGGGAAAGGTACCAGGGACAGAAAGTGACAGGCAAACTTCCCTTCCTTAAAATTATTACAGCTACCTTGCCACTGAACTGTGGGATGCAGGTTTTTCTCTTTCAGTATCTCCACACATTTTCAAAACAGTTCAGGAATTATATATGCAATAATACATGATTTATGGGGAAAAAATATTACTTTTACTGTAGTTAACAATTAAGATTAGAAAAAATCTCAGAAAGAATACTTTTAATCTGTAAAATAAAAAGCATTCCGTTAAGTCTACCAGTAAATAAGACACTGCTACCCTTGTCAGCCTCTGAACTTGCACTCTCCGAAAGAAGTGTCCCAAAAGATGTTACAAAGCCCCCACCATATCAATACCACTTTCTAGTACAGTCACACACCAAGTTTTCTTTAACAGTACCATCCCAGTCCACCAAATAAACTAAAACTATAGGCAACCCTGAAGCATTTAACGATTACAACCCCCACTAATATTCCACTGTTGCATTTTGTGAACTTCCAACATTTTGGAGCACTTACGACAGAAGTCGGTCAAGTTTTGGTCCATTGCGCCCCTGAAGGACAGCAGGTGGCTTGTATACCTTCATTATCCTTACAGTCTATAGGCTTTCTCTGTTTCTGGTGTTCTTGGTCTCTTTATTTATGAAGCAGTGATGATTTTGAAGTTATTTATAAACATTAACTCATTAAATTCCCAAGTGTCATATTAGATACCAACCCAGTGACTCAGATTCCTGACAATATATTTATCACGGCTGGAAGGCAAATTTACATGCACGAGTAGCACACACAGGCATGCCATGAACTAATCTTATATTTTAAAATGGTATTTGACATTAAGTAACTCCAGTTATTAACCAATATGTATATGTCAACTAAGGTTGGCTCATTATCAAACAAATCAGTGGAATTTGTAAACACTGCCTGAACACCACTGTGACAGAATGAAACCCAACCCATATAACCCTTCATTTTTGAGGATTGAAAATGGAAGCTGGAGTGTTTTAAAGCTTGTTATTGCTACACTTAAAATGAGTGCAAGCTAAGGAAAACTACAGTTATCTCTAAGTACTCCCTGAGAGGGAAAGCATACTCCATGTATGTCAAAGTTTATTAGAAGACGGTAACAAAGTTATCATTTCACCAGACAACAGCATTTCAATAAGCACCTATGTGTAATCTTGGCCTTATAAAAACCTCAGTGTTTAAGATAACACATCTGGTCCTAGTGGCTTTAGAGATTGTCTCACTGCACAGAAAACAATGCAGATCTTCAAGTAACAAGCTTTGCAGCAAAATAAACAGTCATATTACTGGTTTAGCACTTTCAAGATATGAGGCATCTAAACCCTTTCTAAACTAGAGAGAAATATTTGGACCAAAATAATGCATTTTTGTTGACTATGACCTAATTTAGTTCTTTAGTTCCCAATTTCCCCAAGATTCCAGAACACCAGTTATAAAAGTGAAGGAAAACACTGGATCAGTTGAAGAGCTCTCTTTAATATGCCATTCTTCACCCGTTACTCCTTGGGCAAAACATTTCTGAGGAAATGTTTCTATTTGTGCTTAGGAAAACCCTGAAGCTACGAGCCATGTAATTTAACTTGGAAATTTGTCCTGCTTTGAGCAGAGGGTTGGACGAGATGACCCCCACAGGCTCCTCTTTTCAACTTTATTTTGTTCTCAGGCTTAGAATAATTCCAGGAAATGTCTTCCTGAACTTGACATGGGAGTCAGTCAGACACTGCTGAATCCAGGTACACTTACTGGGGAGGGATATGAGACCAGTACTTAAAGACAACTATTTTCCAAGTCACATCTTAAGCAAAACCCGACCCTACAGACCCACATTTCACAAGCAATAGACTTAGCAAAGTCTGCCTTTCTACTGATCCACCACAATTCCCTTGTTCCTTCCTACACAGTAACATTTATTCCCTTCTCTTGCATTCCCTGTAGTCCTACTGCTCCCCACAGCAGTCAGTTCTGCCCACGCTGCCTTTACCCTTCACTGAGAATGGAAATGTCACTTGTAGAGACTGTTGAAAGTAATATATACCTAAACCTTTCCTTCCCAACTGTTTACTACTCTTTACATTATGGTAGTAAGACTATTGTTATTACTGTCTGAAAGCTGAAAGACAGCTATCATCAAAGAGAAGTTCCAGCTTAAAGTTAACAAAACTCTGTTATAACCACATAGTTACAGTAGTAAAGAGACCAGAGAAGCATTTGTGAAATGTTTTAACAAAATTACATGTTCTTCTTAGGCTTAATGACACAACAGCAATAGGCTTTCCACAGACAATCTGGCTAGCAACATGACTAAACACTCATTCCAGTTCTCGATCCATTTTTAGGGGAAAATCAAATCAGAACCAGGACCAGACTTCAGTGAGGACACTGTATTAGATGAGAACAAGTAGAGCACACTGATCAAATGAGGAAGCCATAAGAATACCATCTGATAATATGACCCTTACAGACAAAAACTTTCAAGACTTGCAGAGCTCTTAGTATGTGGCAGCACTTTGCTGAAGAGACGTCTATCTAAAATACTTTCTTCTGAAACACTGCTGAGAAGTGTTCAGCATTATAAATGTCAATTAATACAGCCTTCTACAGGAACAGACGGGGAAATAAAGATATTAAAAAGCCACTACTGTAGAACAGAAAAGAATATCAAAAGAAAAAAGCTTTTTAAAAGCCTGTCAAAAGAAGTGACATAAAAGACCTTTAACATGACAGCAGACTTCCACGTAAACACATCAAACAGACAGCTTTGTAATGAGCTTCTTGCTGTTTGTTTTTAAACAAGGGAACTTTCAGATAAAGCGACCCCTGCTCAGATTTAAGAGCATACTGCAGAAGAGAGACAGACAAGCATGACCTATTTTGATGTCAAAACTTTGTTCAACACCTACGGTTAGTTTATCAAATCTATATTAAGAATTATTCTCAAATTAGCAATCTGGCTCTGCTCACCTTTGCATAAACAAACTAAATGCAAAGTATCAAAATAGAAAAAACTTCAGTGCCACTTAGACCAAACATGTTATTCTACCAGTTACCACTGAAAGGTATTAAATGCATTTACACAATCTGGACCACTTCCTATTTATTCAAAGATCCTGTTCCCTGCATCTGTACTGCATGTGACCTAAATCGCTCCCAGCACCCCTTCTGGAAGGGAACAGCTAATCTCCTGGGAGTATTTTGATGGTAAAATAATCCAGAATTGCACCCCAGGCAGTATGCTTGAGATAGCTCAAGGACTTGCTGTTTTCACTAACCAAGTCTGATAGCACTATCCTAGAAGATTTTGCCACCTTATATACCAGACACTCAACCTAAAGCACTAACCCACACTACCACGCAATGAAAGTGGGAATATGGCAACTAAAAAGGCTGTTCCCAAAACTTGGGCACATGATTAACACATAGCAATTATTAAAAGGATCTGGAAAAACCCCTGTATGTTAAAAACACTATGGGTCTGAAAGATACCCCAAAGAGCATGGGACAGGGTACAGTGGCTTCACACTGAAGGGAATGCCAATTCGTCACGGGAACGTGGTCTGCTCCCTGAGGGCAGCACAGACATAACCAGTACTGCTACAGCTGAAAGTTAAAACTACTGAAAGGTTACATAAATTCATACACTAAAAGCAGAAAATGAAGGTTTCTTTGCTAAAGAACTAATACAGCATAGAGGCAAACAAGCTTTCCAATGCAATGTTTGATCTAGTGCATCCACATTCAGGAAGAAAAACTGTCATTCTCCATGATGATTTAATTCTCTACTTCTAAAGGTTAAAAACTTCCTTCCATGCTTGCTGCTTTCTTCTTTCTAAGCATGTGTCAAAAACTGAAGGCACAACAGGCACTGAAAAATTAATTAGTCTGGTTGAAAAGGACAGCAGTGAAATCTTCCAAGGCTTCCCATATGATCTTCATCTCTTTTATTAACAGACCAATAGCAATTTAATTGTCTGGATTGGTGGAGAACATAAACAGGGGATCTAGTCAAAGTTTTTACACAGGAAAGCTGCACTACTGAAAACTACATGCATAAAAATGCTGCCCTAACACAAGGGAGTAATTGCAAGTCCTAGACATCTATTTCTCATCATCAGTGAGGAGTTACTACATTCTTTAATTGAACAGCTGTTCACTTAGAATACCATACCTTCTCTGGATTTCCAATTCTTCTTGTGATGGACCATTTTGTACTTGAGAGGGAAGCTGTGAATTCTGTCGAGGCAATGTAGGACCTAAAAGTCAAGACAGACCATAAATAAATGATCTGAACCTTCAGTATGCAAGAAAGCACAAAAATCAAGGAAAAAGGCCAGCTACCGCATGACATTGTAAGAACTGTTTACTTCTGCTTTTTAAGCCAAACAAGCTCAACAACATAATACAGCAACTGAAAACTGCAACAAATGTTACCTTATATATTTGCAGAATGGATTTATTTCACACAGATGGAAAGGTTTCACAGAAATGCAAAATAAACTTTATACATGATGGAACTTGACAAAAGCTTTAAAAAGCACTCCAAGGCTGAGATTTTCTTAAAACAATGAACAAGTACTCTCAGAGGAACAGAAAAGGCTCAAAAAATTAACACACTCACCTAAATAGAACACTGGAAATGGGGAAGGAATAGTAAAAATAAAAAAAGAAGAACAGGAGAAAAAACCATCAGAAGCTTGGATAAAGCATGTTTCTACAGGTCAAACTTTTACTCTGATTTTAGCTTGTCTGCTTGGATCAAAGACCTTCCTTTTTGGATAGGTAAGTATTGTGTCCGAAGGAACAGAGGCATAATACAAATGTACAAACTGTGCATTCTGCAAAGCACAAGAAATGCTAAAAAGAAGGACATGCATATTCACCTTTGACTTTTACTGATGGGCAATTCCCAATCATAAATCTTTCAAAAATTATATATGCTAGATCTTCTAAAAGCAAAGAGGCTTTTACATTTTCCTCATAAATGCATTTACAGCACAAAATTATTTAAAAGGATGAAAAAGTGTGGAATGGAATACATTAGACCATGAATGGTTTCTGTAAAAATGGGCAGTAAACCAGGAAATTAATATTTCGACTATAGCTACACTGAAGATTATGGAAGTTATAAGCAAGCAGAATTAAAAACAACAAAAATGTATTAAGTATTTTCTTGCTGAGATTCCACCAAACTGCTCAGAGTGATGGAGTTGAAACGAGACCTCCCCCATCTCAAATATCAAACTGTACAATTTGTTTGCCATCTGAACTTGTGAAAGTCATCCAAAAACATGAAGAGACCACGTGTGATATACGGAGACAGCAAGGACAGGTGATCTGCCTCGAACGCGGCAAACAAGTGCCCTGTTTAAAGGCTATACAAAAACATTTACTCAAAACAGCATAGTTTGACCACTGTGGTCATAAAGACAATGAACCCTGAAAATTATAAAGGTGTACACTATCTACTGTACCCTACAAGTAAAAAGTAAGCTAAGAACTTACTTCTAGGAGAAGATAAAAGCAGGGAGTGTACTACAGGGGTTGTACATATTCCTTACATAGTCCTTTCAGCAGGCATTAGGTCCTTGCACTGAAGCACGTGATGTTGCCCTGAATGGACTACTTTTGCTTTCAGCAGGCATTAGGTCCTTGCACTGAAGCACATGATGTTGCCCTGGATGGACTACTTTTGCTCGGAGTATCTCCAAGAGATGCCCACAGATATAAATCTGTATTATTTTTAATGCAAAAGATTTAACTGCAGTGATAATCATTAAGTTATCAATAAGCAGAAACATCTGTTGTACTCATTAAGTTATCAATAAGCAGAAACATCTGTCATATTGCTCATCTGGAAAACACTTCTGCTTTAAAACTTGCACAGTCTCATGTTCTCCTCTGTCGTATCTCCTGCATGACAGGTGGAAGGCTTTTATGCCTGCTAAGCCATGACCACAGCTCCCAGGCAGCCAGGCTATTTGCTGTCTGCACCATGCTGCAGCCTTTCATGGACTTTCAGAAGTAGACACAATCCAGCAGCAGCTGTGTTGCTGCTTAAAGGTGCTACATACCACTATCGCTTGCCACATCTAATATCCTCCCTCCCCTCAGATCTGTATGAAACAAAGAACAGAAAGAGACGGTGATACTATGACCATTTTTCCAACTGGAACTATTTGGTACTGAAAATACAGTAGAAATGAAAATAGCAAGCTTCCACCCATTTAATCTTTAGGAGTATTTAACAAGGGTTTTTTTGAACAAGGTATTATCACACTGCTGTAGTTGAGTGTGAACCGTCAGTCCGCAACCAGTGTCCACCCAACTCTTTCTTTTGCTAGCTTCACCAGCAAGCAACCATCTAGCTTCACTTGCACTGGCTGTTCCAGAGAGCCTATCTATCAGAAACCCTGTTCCCACAGCCTCAAACTCTGTTCTAGAGCACTGTCTGTCAGAAAATCACGTGTCTGCGGAACACAACCTTCAGCAAGCCAAGCTAGCATAAGCTGGCCAACCTACTCCAGTAAGTTCTGTGCTTTTTTCACAGCTATACATTCAAAAGAGTTGAACATAATCACCTGCTAACAACTAACATGGCTGGTTGGTTATTTCTCCTATATTTGTGCCATAAGGAAATGCAACCTGAGTATGCCACAGGCTGTCAAGAAGGAAAAAATCAGCTACCAAGTAATTTGGCATGTTCTCTGACAAATTCCTCTCTGCAAGCAGAGATTCTAAGCAGCACGTTAACAGACATTGGCAAGTTACAGGTACACACCAGGTGGGAAAGTATGCTTTATCCTAGAAAATATATTACAGCAGGCCAAGACTACCACTTTATTGCTAAAACACAACTGTCTGGCTAGTGGAACAGATGGTATAATAAATAAGCAGAGGTAGCTAATAAAAATCTCTGAGGCTTTTGAACACTTCAAGATACTTCAGAAACATCAGCCCCCAAGAGAAATATTCATAGAACCCCCGAGAGAAATATTCACAGATACTGCCTGGAAAAAAAGTCCGATCCTACAGGATCGCTTTATCTTCAGAGGCCAGTACAAGCCAAGTAAGAGACGAGGCTGAATGGTCTATTCATTCTGAGTTTTAAGGAAAACCTAACATCTTTCTTTTTCTAAAGAAAGCACAGATGGTGCACTCCGCAGCACACACTGACAGACAGAGGATATAATTTCATACTAATTTGTTCAGCAGCCATTCCAGTTTCAACGCTTTCTGGTTTTCAGCTTATTCTCACCTTTGCATCATCCTTCCTCTACGACAGTGCAGGCAACTGTGTAGTGAGAGATGGGCTGGAAATCAATGCATTAAAAATCCCATGGAAAAAGCCTGCAGGAAGTGTTTTCACCAGCTAAATCAGAACCAGTTCTGGTTCTTCACACAGTCACACAGACAGCTATGCTGGCATAGCTCAGAGAATGACATCAGACTGCTGGGGGTTGCTTGAACCAAATTAAGCATCCCCAGCATCACCTTTTTAAACCACAATCAGCGCTGTAGTTTATCAAACTCCCTAACTTCATTTTCATCTCCAATTGAGTTCTTACCTTTGTATCTCCATTCAAGAGCTGAATTAATTCCAGTTGTACAACCCTAAGAAAGTATAATCAGGAAGTTGGAGATGGAAAGACATAGCTTCTCCTCCCTTGATGCCTTTTGGTTCATCAGTTCCTTCAATCTTTCAATTACATTATCTGCTTTGGAGCTGTCCACCCAATTCTCCACCCCACTTCTTTTAATGTCACCTTATGTTAGCACCTGGCTGATATGGAAAACATCACGTTCCTATGAGGTAACAGCCCTAAAACCCCCAAGTATCAACTGTTCAAGACTGGAACAACGTCAAGTGCTACAGGTTACACAATGACCTACAACCTGTATCTTCATTTGGCTGGACAAGCTTGCTTGGCAGTCAGACCACCTCCCTCAAAACTCCACGTGCCTTAGGGTTCAAGAAAGCTAAAACATAAAAAACCCCCACTGTCTGTTCAGAGCACAGCATCAGAAGACAAAAATCTAATTTTAGAGAAATCTACTACCTTTAGAAAAAGTTGATCAACTGTCACATGAGAATTCAGTTTGAGGTGAAGATCTCCATTCTTCCCCCAGAGAAACAGTTTATATAAACAACCCAGTAATTAAGAATTCCCACTCTTCCATTTCTCAGTATGCCAGTGCCAAAACTATGCAACATTCCAATTACACAGTTGGATATTCAAATCAAAGTATGACTGACTTTTCAAAGGAAGAATTGACTGAAAGCAGACAGCAAGTTAATTTATACAGGCATATATAAATGGGTATAAAGGTAAGTGTACTGACTAATTATCATCTTTAGAAAAGATTTTCATTAAGGACAGTTTGAGTACACCTACTAAGCAAAGAACACACCCGAGGGAAGAGTTCAAAACCACAACAAAAAGAGGTATTTCTATTACAGAATGTAAGAACTTTAAAAAAAAAAAAAAAAAAAAAAGTGTTTTACTAAATGCTTAAAGGTTTTCTGAATAACTGGAAAGAAGGATTTTTCAGAGATCTATGCTAGGAAGTAATAAGAAAAATAATTATGGTGAAGTAACCTCTTTCACTTGCCTCTGGCTCCTTCTCTTTCTGCTCAGAGCCTGTTCTGCTCTAGGATATGACAGAACGAAGTCTGAGGAGACTCAGTAACTAGCCTTCTGCAGAAGCAGAACAGCACTACTCCTCAAGACCTGGATTTGCATTATGGATTGATATGCAAGACCAGAATGGTCAAAAGTCAGGGCATTAACAAGTGACAAAGCTATTCTCTAGTACTTTTATTTGGATGAATTATCTTCCAGGTAAGACTTTTCTTCCCTTCAAAGATCTACTTCCTCATAGATAGCTACTGTCTTCCAAGTACCTTCAGCTGAGTTAATTTACTCATGACTTCAATTTATTTTAGCTGAATGCTAAATATGCTGTGTGTTCTAGACTGAAAGTAAATGCTTTCAGTTTCACTTCACAGGCGCTTTCGTTACCTGATTAAGGTAATAAAAGGGGACAAGAATAACAAATACATTCATTAAAATACATTTGAACGGAAGCAGAGTCAAGACTCCTATCAATGCCAGCAGAGCCTCCTATCAACACCAGCAGAGCCTTGGAAACAGTGCTGATAACCTGGGTGCTAGGCTTGGCTCAGCACTAACTTGCTGGGTGACCTCAAGCAAGCTTGCTTTTTCCCTCCACTATCCTTTTATGCAGGGGGAGACAGAGCTTCAGCAGCAGAATACTACAGTTGCTTAATGCAATTACAATACCACAAACTCAAAATGGCAAGTATGACAAGTTAACTATATCAAAACCATCTACTGCAGGGTATTTACTACTTTTTCTTCTCCAATTCTGCCAAAATTTCTTTAAATAGCAATTTTATAGATGGTGACAGTCAGTGCTTGCATGTAATACTACAGAAATGGCCTAACAAAGCTCTATTTCCGCAATTATGATCATGATTTTACAACACCAACCTGTTCCCAAAAGGTGGCAGATTTAACACAGCTACATCTACTGATACTTTTAAGACAACAGTATGAACCCTCAAGAGAAAAATGTATTACCATTCCCCAATGTTTATTAAACAATACTTAACCTACAAAATTAATGTGCTTCTATGTACGTTTGCCATGCAGTTAAGACCAACTACCAAATTTTAATGAGATTCGTTGGGTTGCCCACTCAAACTTTAATGCTTTCACCTGATAGAACACCACTAATTCTGAAGAACCACACAAATCAGAAATACCACACAGGCAGCCCTTAAAAGTGAGTATAACTCTGAAAACTTAGCAATCTCTCTCTTCCCTTCCAAATACCACAACTAGCACTGATGATGCTTTCAATGATCTTATGTGCAATTAAAATGGAATAGAAGCATTTTGTTCAATAAATAGTTAAAACTTCTTTTAGGTCATTATTTTGTCCTATACACCAGGATTAGTTAATCAGGATTATCTGATTTCTTTAATCATCCCACATTTAAAAGGCCAAGAAAAAACTTGCTAGCAAAAATAGAGATACTATCCAACTTCTGACAACACAGGTATAATACCACATCGTGTTATTCCCATTCTGACAGGGAATGCTGACAGCCTGCTCCAGAGGCCTGCCAAAAGTACAGGTATAGTGTAATTACTTCATTGCAGTAGAATAATTTTTCCCCTAAAAACAAGTTTTAGCATGATGTGAACCAAAACAGTAGGAGGAGAAGCATCTGAGATCCCCTTCAGCCCTGCATATACATTTCTCTTTTCCTTCTTTAACCCCTACATATATTCCAATTAGGCAACCCCAATTTTTGTTTCAGTTTGCATTTCCCAAAGATACTAAATTATTCAGTCTATGATCGGAGTAAGTGCATTCCCCTCTCAGCAAGGATTTAATGAACTATCTTTTCTGTAAGAGAAAGGACCACACATCAATATCCAGCTGTGGAAAGAGCACGCATCTTTTCCCAATGAAGGTTTGATTATTTTATAACTGGACAATCTATCCTCTAGGTTTACTAATACTTTCAAAGCACTTTGACCTTAAGGGTTTTTTTTCCAAAATTAGACTAACGAAACCAAAAAACCAAAATTTCTTTTTCCTCCTCCCCATTTTCCTATGAATTAAAATGTCATCTAAGGCAGTATTAGAACAGTTTCACTGAAGCAGTTCCTATCCTTTCCTTTATATTCAGAATGTCCCACAATCTTTTCAAGAACCAACACATAACTATTAAAAATCAGCACAATAACCATTAGGAATTTCACATATATGTAATTCTACTAGAAAGAATTAGAATAGGCATATTTACAGCTGTATGACATCCTTCATTTTTTCTTTTGCTGCTTTTGCCTTCCACAATGAACAACCCAAAGAACATCCTCAAATGCTAATTACACATATATAAATGTCATACTTAGTTTCTTATTCTCTTCACAAGGCTTTCCTGGGACTGAAGAAACATGCCACACAAAATACCACTAATTCCAGCTGAACTAGCAAGTATTTTTTGCAGCAAACCCAAGAATGATACCCCTTTCTTCCCCCCATCTCCCAGCGCACGCTTCCCTTACTTGCCCTTATTCCTTCAAAGGAATAATCCATTTCCTCACACATCAGAGAACTTTCTCAGCCATTTAATTTCCCTTCATTGAGGTTTTTCTCTCATTCCAGAGTCACTTTGATTATAACACTGAGCTCTACTTGATGCAGATGAGAAAATTTTCTCTGTACTGCAATGCAAAACCTTTGCAGAAAGCAGTCATCTTTACTCTAGATAATTAAAATCAGTTATATATGCTATATATATATACACATCAAATACCTGAACACAGCCTCAAAGCTAGAAATCCTCTTCAAATGACCTCTTAAACTGATGACACATACTTGTCATTTGAAGGTGTACCTTTTGAACAACTCAGACAATTATTTAATGAGCAAGTATTCCAGACCTTTCCCAAGTGAGTGCCAGCAACAAATGTTGGTTCATTTGTAAGTTATCTCCTAAACAGTATTGGGCAGGAACTTGTAGCATTAGTAGTCTACCTTAAAATTCCAAGAGAAAGTGAAGTCCTGCGTTGTTGTCTTCTGGATTTGCAAATGGCCTACAATCTGCTTGCCCAGCCAGCAGGAAAACAGGGTCTGGGTGAACAGCTACTAGCTAAAGCAACCATTCAAACCAGAACAGAGTGAAAACTTTTTGACTTTTACATATATTTCAATAAACAGAATTCAAGCATAAGAGAAATCAGGGACAGTCAGTTGGGCTTGTTCAGCCCGGAGAAGAGAAGGCTCTGGGGAGACCTTAAAGCCTAACAGGGCCGACAAGAAATCTGGAAAGTAACTTTTGACAAGGGACAGGACAAGGAGAATGGCTTTAACCTGCCAGAGGGGAGACTGAGATTAGATATTAGGAAGGAGTTCCTCCCTGTGAGGGTGCTGAGGTGCTGGCACAGGGTGCCCACAGAGAAGCTGTGGCTGCCCTATCCCTGGCAGTGTTCAAGGCCAGGTTGGACACCGGGGCTTTGAGCGACGGGTTGGAACTAGATGATCTTGAAGGTCTTTTCCAATCCAAACCATTCTGTGGTTCTACGAGAGGATAAATAACTCAACAAACAGTTTCACTGACAAGGCAGCCACCCCTTCAGAGTCCTTTCAGACAAACCTGTACTGGGTTTCAATAAGAAAATTGCCAGTTGCAGTAAAGCCTTTTACTCCAACTTCAGGACACTTTGACTCTGCATCCTGAACTCATCAGAAGGACAAAATACCCATCAGCGGGTGCTCTGTGGGACAGGCACGCAGTGGCTTCGCCTCTGCTCTGCAGATCCACTAGAGGGAGATCCTAAATTAAACAACCTCAAGACACACCAGGAGCCAGCAGAACAGCTGAGGGTGCCAACTGCTGCCAAAGATCAACTGCATTGTTCAAATACATGCAAGAACAGGACACCATATCATTTTATATCGAATAAAAAGAGGGCAAGAGAGCTGTAAGGAACAGCTGACTCACAAACCAAAAGGATGCTCACAAAACAATATTCCTCAGAAGTCGTTTAGATTTCTGTGAACCTTTGCATAAAGTTTAAATTCATCTGCAGCTTTATGAATTTCTGAGCAGTTATGCTCAGCTAACATTAAAGCTGCTTGCCTTTTATGAATAAAATATAACTTAAAATAACCAAGCTAATAAAAGAAATTGCCAAAAATGAGAAAACACAGCAGAAAATAAGGGTACTGCATGAACCAAACTTTATCTGTGAGCAATTCTAGAGTAAAGAGAAGTTATCTATATAGGACTTCTTTATTTTGAGTTGGAGATTCTATATGCTGTTTTGGATACAGTAGGAAACACAGCAATTCACATAAATTATTAGAGACAGATTGTTCTCTTCAGGTGCAGATTTCAGAAGCAGTATCAGCAGAATACCAACTAGGAATAAACATGTTAGAAATTTTAGAGTCTAGCAGATAAACTGGAAGAAACAAGAACTATCAATATGTAACATATTGATCTTCACATATTAGCACAAATTCCTTTCATAACATATAACCGCCCAACACCATCTCAAAAAAGGATAATTGGGGGTGTTGCAATCCATTTCTTAAAATGAAGAGCTAATATTAGAGCCTCAAAGCCGGTGACCTGTCTATATAAATATTCAGCTATGTCAGTGATGCTAGGGGGGAAAAAGTTACCACCAAGGATTCATTTCTAGCTGCATTTTTAGGAAGTTATACCAACCCCAGAGAAAAGAAATACATTAAACTTTGAGGAAGGAATCCAATTTACTTCTAAACTACAAACTACTTAGTATCCTACTTCCATTATTAAAGCAGGTACGTGCAGAAAGATACTTGACCTTTTTTAGTTCTTACATTGATACAGGTGGGAAAAATATGTAGATATAAGTAATATGTAAAAGATCATAAACTGACAAACCTCCCAGCTGATGAAACTTGGGGACACTTGTTGACAGTATTCTAACACAGATACATTATGATTGTCTGGAAATGGTAACAGGCTTTCAAAGCAATTCCAAATACATAATTAGGAATTTTTTACAGGCAGCAGTGCAGTTGGATGGTTGGACAGGGCTTGGAGCAACCTGGTCTAGTGGACAGTGTCCCTGCCTGTGGCAGGGGGATAAGCTTTAAGGTCCCTTCCAACCCAAGCCACTCTATGATTCTATGATCCTGATGGAAGCTGGAGCACCTCTGTGTCTGTGAAATAGGCAAGTGACAGCTAATCTTTAATCTTTCTTGGCTGACAGAAATCACAGTTATCTCCTCCTGTGCTGACGGCATCCACCATTAGTTTGTGATGCAGTTAACTGATGCATTTTGACTTGTACTGACTACTACCAAGTCAAATCACAGGAAGGAGAAACAAAGAGACTATCTTAAATTCAGGAAACATGAGGGTCACCACCAGTCACTATCAACCGTAATTACACAACTTACATTATGTCCTTGTCAGACCTACATCTCAAAGCCATTAAAAACAAGCTAGACAGACTACAGCACTGTATCCAGCAACCTGGACACAGTATTAATCATACTCAACTGAATCACACATAAATCCACCTGAAAACAAAACCTACCCCCAATCATCAGTGATTAACTAGTATTAAATTGAATGATGCAGACAAACGCAAACTGAAGGGCCATTTCACAGGTCAGTGAAGAAACTACTGGCAGAATGATCTGGAAGAATTCATGATTTGGGATGAAGAAACGACCAAATTCTAAGCACAATGACTTCTGGACTCATTGGAAAGCTCAGCTCCCCTTCTCTCCCCGTTGAAGAAATTACTGAAGTGATTCAACAGAAAAAAGAGTTCTTTTCACCGAGTTGTCTGAATGATGTTTTGTATAACTAAAGTTACAGTTAAAGAAACCCCCAAAATGATTTTAGTTTTATCCAAGTCTTCACATACACTTTCTACTACTGAAGAATATAATCACAAAGCTGTTAGCCCACATACACTTTGCATAAGGCAGCACGAGAACTAGTCATTAAGCAAATCACAATAATCTATGAAATGAAGAAACAGGCACACTGGCTAATTAAAAAAAGAGCACTGTCATGCCTGCCTATGTCATTTCAGCCTTCTAATAGCTCAGTTTTAGTGTTAGGAGAAGGAGTTAAACTAAATGATGAAGATATATGTATGCATATAAACACACAGTCATTTGAAACACGTTGCACCAAACTCTTCAAGTACAGGCAACAGGAAACAATGTAAACCTCTCAGACTTGTAATTACCATAAACCAGGCCTTTTCAGACTTTACATCAGATGAGCAGAGACCAACACTTTGCGTGTTCCCAAACGTTGCTTGGGACATAGATGATAAACAGTCAGATTGTATGAAATGTTTACAATCAAGTAACCCTCAGGGAAAGGAGAACTGAGGGAGTTAGAAAACACCCAAGCAAGAGGTAGGAGAACGGGATACACAGCTAGATTATTTTAGCTGGCAAAAAGAAAGCTTATACCTCCATCTACCCTTTCTATTTTGGCCTCATATGCCATGTAAGAGCATAAGCACTACAGAATACATCCTCCTTGGTCTAGAACAGTTAGTTTCAAATGTTAAGCCTTGAAAAAACTGTCAAAACGAAAAGCAACTTGAAAAGTCACCCTCTTTGCTGAGAGACGGCCCTAGTAAGGTCATCTACAGCCTCTTTTCTTCTCAAGAGAAAACTGGCACACAAGTACTATCTCTTGTTACACAGACAATCTTTAATGAGGACAAAAGAATTCATTTGGTTACAAGAACACAAAAGTCTCTTTTACTCTTTCAAAATAGAACCTCCCTCTCTGTGTGCCTCAGTGCTATACTGATCAATTTGCTGTACAGCCTATCTGGACTATATTACAGATACCACCTGAAGACTGAAGCCAGTAATGTTTCCACCAATATTTTCAACTCTGTCACCCTGTTCTCCAAACAAATTAAATGATAGACCTGTCATCTACATTGTATGTGCTCATCTGAATGTTATCCCTGGACCCAAGGTCTCCAAGCTGGAAAACTCTTAGATGGTAAGGACTGCCAAAGAGAATGCCCTGAATTCCCAGGCTTGGAGGAAAAAAAACTTAAGTATTTATGATAAACGGATGATCAATGAGAAGCAAAAATACGAATGAATGCCTCTAGAAAACCCTAAAAGTACCCTGATTAAGAGGTATGCATTTCTTGGTCAGGTGTTTGACTTGTTTCCTTAAATAAAAGACAAAAGTAGCAGCTTTCTCTATGCAATAGGTAATATGACAATCAATTTACTCATTAGGAATCACATTTACATGGATGGCAGTCAAGTTGAGATTCACTATAAAACAGCTGTAATTAGGTAGACAAAACTCCCAAATAATTAAAATGGTTAGAGGCTGAACTGTGACTAGAAACAACTTATTGACTTTTATGCATAAATATTTGAATGTTTTCCATCTCCATTTGACTAATCTTTTTAGAAAAGAGAAAGCTCAGAGACTCTTACCAGTTTCCTGCGAATTTAATACTTCTAAGGCATGCATCATGGCACTTGCGAAGACATTGGCATCTTCTTTGCTGCCAAAATTCAGACCATACACCTGCCTAGCATCACGCCACTGGTGGAAGGTCTGTGTAGCCTGATTGTACTTCAGCCCTTTCGGAATGGCACAATTTATTACCACCTAGAAACATTCAAAAAAGAAAAAGTTACTTATGCTTAAAATTGCTTTTTCATCACAAGTTTCTGCTTCATGCGGATTTTATTCCTTAACCATGTGGGTTAATTCAAGACCCATAATCTGTAAAATCACAATGTTGAAGCACATAACCATTTCAATTTTCATTCCAATGCTGCATGAAATCAGTGATGAGAATACACAAGGGGACTAATGAGATATTTTCTATCAACTGTGTAGCTTAAGCGTTCTCATTTCAAAAGATGCAGTGATGTTTCATAACAGCGATGTAGTAATATCAACAGTTCTGGCTTTTAATAGCAGAGTACTTGATGTGAATATGCATCTGGATCTCAGAAATGCATTAGCTTTTTATTTTTTACATTAACTTCACAGAGTACTTGGTAGAACTCTCTTTTCTAACCAAGTTACCACCTTTTCTCTGTGGCTGCTGCACCCCTTAGCTTGCAGTGCTTTCAGCAGCAGTTCATGTGGACTTCTACTATGCATCACAAGGTATCATTTTGCAAGATCGTTATGGCTCACACAAAAGGTGATAAATTCTAGCTAGTAGGACAACCATTTATTACAAGCTATCCACTAAGAGGATCCCATTGCACTTGGATAACTATATCCTCTAACCTTTTCCACTGAATAATGGGAGGAAAAAAACATGTTTCGTCTCAGATGAATTCACAGAGACCATTTATTACTTCGAAGTGCTTAATGATGGCGTGGTATAAACCCAGCCAGCAACTAAGCACCACGCAGTCACTCATTCACTCTCCCCCAGTGGGATGGGGGAGAGAATCAGAAGAGTAAAGTGAGAAAACTGGTGGGTTGAGATAAAGGCTTTTTAATAAGTAATGCAAAAGCCACGCACACAAGCAAACCAAGGAATTCATTCACCATTGCCATCAGCAGGCGTGTGTTCAGCCACTCCAGGACAGCAGGGCTCCATCACACATCATGTTACTTGGGAGGACAAACACCATCACTCTGAACATCCCCCCCTTCCTCCTCCTTCTTCCCCCAATTTCATAGGCTGGGCATGATGCCATATGGTCTGGAATATGCATTTGGTCAGTTGGGGTCAGCTGTCCCAGCTGTGTCCCCTCCCAACAACTTGTGCACTCCCAGTCTGCTCACTGGTGGGGCCTTACGAGGAGCAGAAAAGGCCTTGACTCTGCGTAAGCACTGCTCAGCAGTAACTAAAACATCCTGTGTTATTAACACTGTTCTCAGCACAATTCAAAACATAGCCCCATACTAGCCACTATGAGGAAAATTAACTCCATCCCAGCCAGAACCAGCCCAAACGACAAATCACAGAGCAGATGATCAGTCTACGCTTCACGTGTATGATAAATGACCATGAACAGACTAAAACAATTGTTTTTAAATGCTGGGAGAGGGGGAAACAGATACAGAAGCTTTACTCAAACAAAAGGATTCAATTTTTAACCCCATGACAAGTATCACCAGGCAGAGCGTATTTCAAGACACGGTGCTAAGTTTGCATTTAATCAAGATCTAAAAACTTCGTTACTTGGGAGGACAAACACCATCACTCTGAACATCCCCCCCTTCCTCCTCCTTCTTCCCCCAATTTCATAGGCTGGGCATGATGCCATATGGTCTGGAATATGCATTTGGTCAGTTGGGGTCAGCTGTCCCAGCTGTGTCCCCTCCCAACAACTTGTGCACTCCCAGTCTGCTCACTGGTGGGGCCTTACGAGGAGCAGAAAAGGCCTTGACTCTGCGTAAGCACTGCTCAGCAGTAACTAAAACATCCTGTGTTATTAACACTGTTCTCAGCACAATTCAAAACATAGCCCCATACTAGCCACTATGAGGAAAATTAACTCCATCCCAGCCAGAACCAGCCCAAACGACAAATCACAGAGCAGATGATCAGTCTACGCTTCACGTGTATGATAAATGACCATGAACAGACTAAAACAATTGTTTTTAAATGCTGGGAGAGGGGGAAACAGATACAGAAGCTTTACTCAAACAAAAGGATTCAATTTTTAACCCCATGACAAGTATCACCAGGCAGAGCGTATTTCAAGACACGGTGCTAAGTTTGCATTTAATCAAGATCTAAAAACTTCATCAAGGAAATTAAGATGTACCCCTTGTAGCTCCCTTCTCAATCTCTTGAAGTGGTAGATGATGAACATTACCAAGTGTCAGATGTTTTTTGAATTAAATGACCTGGGGAAATGAGGTATCATGCATCCAACTTTTCACAAAGAGCTACAAGAGAACTGCTGGTACCTGCGTAGACTGCAGCTAACAGCACAGAGTAGGGAAGAAGAAAACATTTTTAGGTTGCCACTGTGCCTTAAAAAGAATCAGATGAGTTCTGTGTACACCACTAGCCTTTATATTTATCTGTAGGAAGGAACGGTAAAAGAGTGCACAAGGACTTTTGCCTTGGAAGTATGTGAAGTGCTTAGTTTATGAGGAAAAAGCCATAGCACAGTTTTGCTACTTCAGTTTAAAAGAAAACTAAGTTTGTTATTTACAGTTCCCATAATTTTACTCAAGATGTATTTATCTTAATGTTAGAAACAATAACAAAAATAGCTTAAGATTCCTATCCCAAATTTTCAGAGATCTGCTTACCTGATGATCCTGAATCTTCCTGCCCACGACTCTGAATGTGTTGTTGCCTGTGTGATGATATATATGAACTCTGCTGAATCCAGTTGATCCACCAGCTGGTACCCATTTCTTATTGGCATCATCATAGACCATTACAGCAGCCCGTGCTTGGCAGATACTCTGTTCACTGTTAAAAATACAAGCATTTTGGAGTAGAACATAAGATTACTTACAGCAAATCATCTTTTTGGTTAGCTTTTGCTTTTTAAACTCGAAATGTTAAAGCAAGACTCCTTGCTGAAACATTCACCTTTCTAAATACATATAACCACTCACACTGTCATTTTGCTTAAAAGTGTTCATTCTGAAACGCTGTGGCCAAGACAAATGGGCCAAACTACTACTGAGAGATCAAGAAGTGCTTTACTTTTCCCGATTTTTGCACTCCCCCCCTTTTTTCCGAGTTTTCCCCCCCCTTTTCTGCTCACCCCCAACCATAAATTTTAATGGAATGCCATAACCATGCACAAAGTTTTCTTCAAAGGCTGAGTAACAAAGTATCTGGAGTTGCACTGGCTCCGTAATATTTCTACAAGAAATGAGGACTGGAAGGCCGCTTGCTTCTCTTAACATATAGAGAGGAAAACACACACAGGATAAAGTTCAGCACAAAAAATTCACCTGCTCATAAACTAAATGCCTTTTTGGCTTGACATATCTTACAATTGTAAAAACATTTGTGATAATTATAACATTTTCTCCCTGCGAAAGGGTTCTCTTGATTACTGAAAAGTCCAATTCCATTAGGAAATTACCATCAGTAGCTAATTCTGATTATGGCAGTCAGCTGGAAGCTACAGTACAGCCTGAAGTTAAAAGGGAGCGTATCATGAATGTCACCAAAGTAGAAACACAAGAAAGCATAATGTACCATAAACACACTTGTGATACTACACAAGTTGTCTTTACGGGAAATGTCCAGATGCAGACAGGAAATAAAAATAGAAAGGAATGATTTCTTATCAGTAAGTCAAATTCTCTGAACATACCACTCCACTACATCCAACATTATAGAAAGCACATGATGCCTGGCTTGCTAGGAATGTGGCCTGCCGTTTGGAAAACTGAGAAGGCTGAAGAGACATGCATTCTTCATAAGTTACAAAAGGGAAGTAGTGAAATATTTCTTCATACTTTATAAATGAGGGAGAACACAACCCTCCCCAAGTCCTTCTGGGGGTTTTTTTGGTGGGTTTTTATGGGTTAGTTGGGTGGTTTTTGGGGGGAGTGTCGTGTTTGTTGTTGGTTTTTTAACAAGACTATGCTGAATTTCGCAGTATCTGATTTCCATCTGACACACAAAACCTCAGCAGCGTATCCAGCTGTTTTGTTAGCTTTCTATACTGACATTTTTGAGAAAACATAGCCTCAATTTCTATCACACTTTCCACAGCCCTCCAACAGTTGGAAAAGCACTCAGCACTGGGATGCTTTTCAAGACTGGGGTGAAGAGAGAATACTGAGATTATGTCTCCTATGTACACAAGACAATCAATATTTCTAACCTTAAAAAACATGTATGTTCTAGTCTCATCACGTATTTAACAACTAGACCAGAAACGGGCGATATCCTCTAATTAGACCACCCTTTTTCTAGCCAGAAATTAATTCAATGTAGGGATAGTAAAATTCTGTAATACACATATATACAGTGCTTCTTTTCTAAATATAGTTTACATTTTAGACCAAAAGGATCACATCTAATCCAAGAAGAAAGATCAGATGCAAAGAAAATAAAGTTATTGACAAGTTTCAGGTGTTTCACAGTCCCACTAAAAACATGCCACAGGTACGTAAAGTTCTCTCATCTGAGAAGAGGACACTGCAAAAATCAACTGGATTTCTTCAGTTTGGGAGTATTTTGGCAAACTCAATCCTAAAAGTTCAAACCTAGAAACAATGTATTCACCAAGTACGTGACAAAGAGTAGCGGTTTTTCTAAAATGCGTAATAGTATTACAGAACACTTGGAATATTTCTGAACCCAAACCAAATTTTTTGCTACATCTGAAGATGGGTCAATCACAGGCATGATAAACCATAGGTGACAGGACCTAGATACTGATTTGGAAGCAGTGCCACGTGGTTGGCAGAGTTCTTGCCAAAAAATAACTTTATCTCAATCATGTGTCAGACAGATTAAGAAAAAAATCATTTAGATTCTGTTAAAAACTGAGGCTATGAGTGTAAGCTAATGTGTTCCAATTACAATGAAGGTAGAACCAGAGCGTGATTGAGTAATGGTACGGTGATCAGAAGACCTAATTAGTAGTAGAGACCATCAAAGTTCAGATGTTCCTATTCAGAGCATTCTCACTCTTTGCCCTGCCAGGGTCCTTCCACAGGCCTCTTTTATAGAAGTTTTTACACTATATTAACATAACAAGAAAAAACACCTACTAATTTGAGAACTATTTAGTATTCAAGTGGCACGATTCATACACACAAATAAGTTGACCTTGAGTAGAGTTTCTAGCTTTTCTTTAACAACTGTTAAACTATTTTTAGGTCCACTTCTTGGGCTATGCCTTATAACTGGAAATATCACACAAGTCGAGATCTCAAATACTTCATGCTTCATTTAAAAGGATTTTCTTAATAGTAGGGATCTATTCTTGCTCATATAAAACTATAAGATGATTCACATACTTTGAAAAATGACAAATACAAACAATTTCCAGTTGACCTATTCAATCACTACACAATAAACCTTTTGCCTTCATTTCACACAAATCCGATAACTAAAATTCTAATGTTCCAGGTCTATAATTTTCATATCCAGGTATCAATCTGAAGGTGACATACTCCCCTCCTGCCAACAGTTCCCACCAACCATCACTTTGCTTATCAGACAACAGCGGTAAGATGGAAAAATGAAGCTATCCCTGTCAGAAACAAATTAAGCCATCACAGTGTGCTATAGCCTTTTCCCAGGGTTCAATAACTGCACATTACTACATGGAGGGGAGATTAAGTCCAATTTTTTTCTCTTAGGAAAAAGTTCTGCACTCTGAAGTGATTACATTTTGTTCTGAAGACAAGCAGGGAGGCATGAGCTTTAGCAAAGATGACTCTTTAGGTCTGTTTTTCAGTGACCATTTGATAGTTTGATATTTGAATATAGGATATTACCGCAAACAGACACCATAAAGTTTAGTATTTAAGTCTCAAAAAAACCACTTTTTAAACAGTAAGATGCATACCTCAACTTCAAAGGCTACAGCAGATCAAAAGTCTGTGCTGTTAGCTCATGACTATCTTTGACGGGTCTAACAAAAACCAAAGTTTAGTTTTCTTTCCATGATCCATCTTTTTCCAGGAAAATGCTAAGTTTAACATACAGACTGCTACTAGAACCTGAGCCAATGCCCTTTGTATTCTTCTACAAATATAAATTTAAGCTTCAGTTCAAAGGAACAAGAGCAGAGTGAATCAGAACAGTATCATTTATTATATTTCTTCTTTTTTAACTTATTACACTTCCCTGCTGTACTTTTAACAGGAAACAGGTCCTCACTGATGTCAGTGTTTATACATGAGCTCTTTGCAGTCCACAGGGTTTTCTGTAATGCACATCCCTTAGACTGCAGGAACTGACCGTGAGATGCCAGGATGACTTGCTTCATTCACTGCACCAGAATCACTTTGGTCTGGTTACAAAGACCTTTTTTACGGACACATTACTTTTACACTGGTGGGAAATAAATTGTCTACAATCATGTTGCAAAAGAAAAGAAACAGAAACTTAATTTATATGCCATTTCATTAGGCCTTCAAAGCATCCTACAGGGTTTACCTGCCTAGCTAACAGATCTTCCTTTTTCTGGTGTGCTGTACTGGTATAATGGTACCAGAAACATTACACTTGGATTAGCCTGTACCTTCCCAACATGAGAACTCATTAGGGGATGCAGGAGAACGAGTGAAGGGATCCATCTCCAGCTTCAAATGCTACTGCCAAAATGCACAGCTGCTCAAAGAACTGATTGCTAACTTACTGGGGCAGTGGGCTGGGGAACTGGAGTGACAATCTAAACATTAACTAAGAAAAATTAAGAGATCATCTGTTCCCAAGTAACTTACTGAACTAAGTCTATGAAATCATATGCTATATATATTCTATGATACAAAAAACTGATAAAAGGGAACATTTATGCAAAACAGTGCTTACTAAACCTTAGGAACAAAGCATACAAGGTCTCTTCCCAAAGCGTAAAGCTTAACAAATACTCAGATAAATATATGTTAGGTGGAGCTCTTCTCTAGACAAAGATGTAAGGTTCTGATTGTTAAAGCCAACCATTATTCTGGTTAAGTCCACCTACAGCAACACCATATAAAGCCAAAGACAGGGTGATTGGTTTTTATTTGGGGTAGAGGAGTGGGGGGAGGTCTGGCACTCAAAAGGCTCACACAGAAAAAACACAGTAGTAATGAATCATAAGATTATTCTTATGGGAGAATATACTTTCCTCCTCCAGTGATGAGATCATATGGAAAGCTCAAAAACCATAGCGAACTGAACCCTAACAGACACCATTCTTTTGCCCAGATGGAATGTGTTCATTCTTTCCCATCCCAAGTTCTTAAGCTCAATGCACAGTGACACCAATGCACAATCTGCTGACCTAAGCCTTTAGAGTTTTTTTACCTCTCTCCAAAAAAGTGGATGCTTGGATTTCCTCTCTCAGAGCTAAAATGAATAAACAGACTTAAATAATCAAACTCATCAGCACAACTGCAGTCACTGAAAAGGTCACTTAAATATACTAACAAGAGCAAGGAAAAGCTGCGACTGCTCAGATTCTCAGCCTTTAGTACTTTTGTCAGTGATGCAACAATGAGGTCCTGGAAAATCCTATCCCATTACCACTTCTTCTGGTGATTCAGGGTTTTTTTGCTATGTTCTCAATTTACAGAAACGTAACAAGATGTTCTTCAGTATGCAGTCTTTGTGGGGCAGAAAGAATGGAAGGAGATGCTGATTCATCAAACGCCTGTTGAGGCTTTTCAAACCATGTGGCACAAAGCTAGAAACTCCGAATGCTTCCAATGCTAACGTCTTAAAATACACGTTTTTAATAAGCAGCTGAATGCTGATCCAGATATCAAGTTTTGTATCTCGGTGGTGGTGTTTTGTAAGGTGATTTTCCCTGCTTGATCCTGAACCCTGACTGGTATATCACAGTGAAAATGCATGTTCTCTATTTCACTGTTAAAAAAGCAAATAACAAAAAATCCCATAGCATAATAGAAAGCAGTGATGCAGTACACAGTAACTAAACCAGACACCTTGCAGACAAAGTTGTCATGTATATTAAGCTGCTCATTTGGTTTAACTCGATAGTTAAGCTACTGGCTAGCACCTGAAAGCTAACATTAAAATGCTCCCAATACCCTCATATAACTCCCCACATTATGGTCTGCTGAGAATCAGTGTGAACTCAACTGCATAGATTAAGATTTACTTTTGGGAGTAGGGGTTTAGATTTGAAGATGGGGGGAAGAATAAGCTCTGAGTCACTTCAGTTTTTAACTCCTCATCCACTGCTTTAATTTTACTCATTTTTTGAACTTTAGCCAAAAACAAATCTCATTGGGTAACAATTACCATCTCCTCCTGCCAAGTACAACAGCATCCATGCCATCAACAGGACATCATGAAAAAACATAATCCATTTATAATCCATTCGGGCTCAGCAAGGGTTAAGACAGATGTTACAGTAAATTCATTTTCTCTGCAACTCATCCTCAGTTAAAAGGTAAGAATCTCAACTTTTTCAGCATTACTAAAACCTAGCTGAAATGCTGCTGCGGGGGAACATTACGTGCTCGGTACAGCAGAAGGAGCTATGCCCTGCTATGCTACTTGCATCCAACTTCAAATGATGTGGCTTGCCCACTCCAACACTTCAGCTAGAATATATTTGCCAGTCAGGTTTTAGAATAAGCCTAAATTGGAACCAGCTCATTTATCTGACTGGCTTTCATGCAGATTCTTCTTCGGATGCTATAATCCCCTGAGGACAAGAGCAGTTGTTGGTTTCTTCTAGCAGGTGAAACTAAACAAGAGCTGCTGTTCAACCAGGAGGTGAACGCGGAGGGAGCAGTCCCACATTGCTTCACTAACAGCTCTCTTGCTAATGAGTTAGTACGTGCCTGTGCCTAGAAAACTTTTGATTGATAACAGATTCATTCATCTCTCCCACTTTTTTGTCTCTGATAACCGAGAGATTCATTCATCTCTCCCACTTTTTCTTCTCATGAATTACTCCGAATATAGATTAGCTGCAACATCAGAGACCGGAGGGAAATCCTGCACAGGAAAGTTCCAACTAGAAATAAAACTACTACTGTTGAGGAGCAAGGAAAACTGAATTTAAACACTGGGATTAACAGCTGGCAAAGGAAAGGTGCTTTGGTTTTGGCACAGAATTCTGCAACGCTCCATTCCAGAGTTTTAGTCTTACACAGTTTATTGAAAACTTTGCACGGTGAGTCCCTTCCATTGAAAGAAAATTGCTTTTCATCTTATGTCTAAAAGCATTTAACATTAATTTAAGAGCAATCTTCTTGGAGCAAGTGAAATTCACAGAATAACTTTCCCTTGTTGCTATAAATCTGTTCCTTCACAATTTTGCAGCTGAGCTTGTTCCATAGCAGCAGGTGAATATCAAACAAGTGAAGGAAATTAACTGCAGGACACTCAGCCAGAAAAGGAAGTATCATTTAGGACACCACCTTAATGCCAAATGAAAGTCTGCTTTTTACACAGAGTTACCAGCATATAGCCCCAGGATTTTCTTTCAACATTGTTTCACGGTCCATATTTAACGCAAGAGTATTTCATACAGTAACCCCATGTAATCCTGAGTTGGCAATTCAACAGTGTCTCCAGGTTTGTCATACACTGATGCACATAAAATTCACTCATCCCCTCAAAGGGAACCAGGGATATCCAAGAGAGAACATGATGACAGTCATACCAAGAAACAGCCACACTATAGTGATGAACCTTAATAAAAACAAAGGAGTGACAGGAATTAATAATAACGGACTGAAACCCATGGATTTTTAATAGCATGAAACTAGTTATATTAGTGATGGCTAACCATACAGTATATAATAATATAATATGCAATTATGTTATTAATTATTATCCATATAGGACTAATTATATTTAGTTACAAACTCCATCCTAAACTTAGATTAATAAATACTCTCTGAAGTCAACCTTCCAATTTTCATCTAAACTGAAGACGACACTAAGATACCTACAGTGTGTAGACATTTCAGGCACGGAACTATTTAACCAGCACAAGCCATCACTTCTTAAATCTTAAACTAAAGAGACTGAATGTTACCCAAAACCAGGTATCAGTTTTCAAACAGGAACAGAAACTAAAGTCATTTAATACACAAAGAGGTGGTTTTTAAGCAATTACTTCAGCAGACAATGGGAACAACCATTTGCTGTCTTGCTTTTTAAAAAGGAAGAATAAGATTCCTAACTTCTATCATCCATAGCACATGTTGCCTTCTATACCAGAAATGCTCAAAACTTACCTAAAAAAACCCCAATTCAGGACTTCATTGACAGCACTTAATTTGTCATACGTGACCTGCTAACCTTTTTTCCCTTTACTTGTTTGCATTACTGTACTATCCAGATATTTATCTATTTCTGTGTCTAAGAGGAACAGTTCTTCACAGCTTGCACTTCAGGATTAAGGTTTTCCTTTTAACTAAATTGGATTAGAAAAAAGCAGCACTAGAATGTTACATGTGTCCAAAAAGCATGCTCAGCCTGGGAACAGACAAAACTTTGGATGCTTAAATCAAAACGTGAGGGTTTAAATCCCAGTGAAGAATTTACTTTGTCCAAACTTCACTGCTAAAAAAATACCAGGTTTACTTAAAATTTCAAGTTATGAGATGGAGAAGCAAGAGCTTGGATATACTGGAATTTTATACACAAGATTTGGTCCTTGTCTTGTATGCAAGTCTATTGATAAATTCATGGAAATACTTTGTTAAAAGCCTTTGTTATTTAGCTTTGAGATAAGACTTTCAATGAAACAGCCAGCAAGCAACAAAAGGGACTGTAGTGATAGGATATGGGGTAACGGGTTCAAACTTAAACAGGGGAAATTTAGGTTAGATCTAAGGAAGAAGTTCTTCACTGTGAGGGTGCTGAGGCACTGGAATGGGTTGCCAAAAGTGGTGAATGTTGTCCCATCCCCAGCAGTGTTGAAGGCCAGGTTGGACAGAGCCTTGGATGACATGCTCTAGTGTGAGGAGTCCCTGCCCATGGCACGGGGTTGGAACTAGATGATCTGAAGGTCCTTTCCAACCCAAACCACTCTATGATTCTAGGAAAAGAATTATTTTCCCAGTTTATCCTAGAATTCTCTAGATTTTTCATTCCATAAAGAATCACGAATATTTTTTTCAATTAATGTTTCAAAAAGATGTTTTGGGAAAAAAAAAAATCAGAACTACACAGAGGCTATTTCATTACACAGTTGCACTAGTGGGGCAGAATCTTTCTAGCCATTACTTTCATACTGCTAAAATAAAGTCTTACATTTAGACTTCACAGAACCATGAAATAAGATAACTCAGTTTAATTCCTCCATGCACTCACCCATATTCTTGTTTTCTCTTATCCTCTTACACAGGGTGTTTTCTTAGACACAGCATTTTTGGTAATCTATCCAGATATTTTCCCTGAAAATACTGCATTGTTATAATGAAATCCATTTTCCCACAAATTCTTCAAACATATTTCTCCAGGCCATTTACTGTTTCACTTATACTTAAAGGGCTATGCAGAATCTGTGCAGCAATCTAAATAGATGACATTTCCTCAATGCAGATTTGATATGGTGGCATTGCAAGCCAAAGGTTTTGCCACAGTAAAGCTAATGCTGCCTGGATAGTTATTTTACTAGCAGTAAAACAGGAACAGAAGATTTCTAACATGACTTTCATCCATCTCAAGGCAGATTTTTATCAAAATTCAGTTCCTTGGTTTGCCTACCTTTTGACAAAGCTAATAGAAAACAAGCTCCTCAGCACAACCTGGGAATTGTAAGCACTGGGGTATGCTGTAACTGAACAAAGCTAACAGCCATAAAATCAATACCTTTAAATCTATCATGATTGTTCCTATTCAGCAAAAGTTCGTATCTTTTAACTTACAGGTCTTAAAGACCAGGGCTCAAAGCAACCTAGATCCATTGCTTCTTTCCTACAAACAGGCTATTTTTGATGGTTTGTTGCTTTTCTTGCTACAATTCCATGAATCTGAGCCCAGTCATACTATGGAAAGCCTTTTTAAGTGGGCATGAAAAACATCTTCAGCAACTAGACTGACAGTTGATGACTTCCTGTGAAAAACCACTTAACACACATTTCCTACCTTCTATATATACTTTAACAGAAAGTGACCTTATTATGTTATTTCTTAAGCTTTTGACACACAGCATAAATCACAGCTTTCAGAGTCCAGATTCCCCAGGCAATCTGAGTTCTTGAACAGACACTGCAACAGAATCCATTACTGCAGATCATGTAACTCATTTTACTTTCAGATAAAGAATGCCCAACTCCTCCTGGAATAGCAAGATAGTAGCATTTTTACATTACCTATTTAATATAATGGCTGCCTCTGATGTAGAGAGCTGTGTAAGGGGAACATGGCAGATCTTTGATTGAGCCATTATAGCCCCAGTGTTAATATACAAATAAGCAATTCATAGTTCATTACAAGGAAGATTCTTTTAAGTGTCTTTCTAAAAATCTCACTTAAAAATATGAAAGTCAAAAAATCGTATTTTGTTAATTGAGCACTTGTTTTTAAGACACCAAGTTGACATTAGCATGAATTAATCAAGGAAAACGTGGGTCTACTGCAGAAATGAGAAAGGTTATCCAGCAGCAAAGGACACAGAAAAGGCTACATGTATTTGCCTTGGTCTCTGCTAGCAAGTTCTATTCTCAGACTTCCCAGGTCTGTGCAAGTACTGGAATACTACCTGCAGTAGAGGAAAATTAAGTTAGGGGCCCCAGTTAGATAAAATGGATACAGAGAGTCTACTGAATTGAGTAAGTTGCACCCAACAAGGGTGGAGGTAGCTACGTGGTGACATAAGGCCATTCTAACATCTTTACAAGGTGATCAAGACAAGTCCCTGACAGATGGAAGAAGGCAAACGTCATGACCATCCTCAGGCAGTGCAGGAGCCAAGGTCTGGGGAGCCAGAGGCTCAGAGGGTTGCAGTAAAGCAGTCTCATGTCTAACTGATAAGCTATTACTGGTGAATTTCTCAAGGGTCAATACCAGCTCTGATACTGTTTAATGTCCTTGTTAATGACCAGGAAAATGGGATACATCTTAAGTACCTTACTTATGACAATTACTGCCTTAGCACCTCATTTTATTGGAATGTTCTTCCCTCACATTAACAAAATGCATTTCACACTCCTCCTGTCCTCATGTAATGGTCTCCCTTTTCACATCTGTGCTACCTGCTGCAGCTCACTCTTTCACCTCTACTCTCCCATATTCCTCGCTTCCCTACTTTATGCTTTCTTGCCCCAGTGATTGCCTTCACTCTCTCCACAGCCCCTGGTTAATATGACCTGACTCCTCAACTCCCCTAATCCCAGAGAGGTGCCATTCTCACTCTTCCAGGTGAGACCATCTCTCCTCATATAACCAAAGCCACTAACTCCTGCTCCACACCAGTGCAGCTGCCTCCCAATCTCACTCATGTCCATCTCATCACACACAGCCTCCATCCATTACGAGCAAGATTAGCTGCACCTATGCTGCTTTCTAAACCAAGCCACTCAGTGTAGCACACCTTAGAGGCACAGGTTGCATGGAGACCTGCATCTCCTTTGCATGGATAAGGTATTCACTAAAAAGAGGTGCCTCTCCCTGATTTAGAAACAATGGACAAGAAAAGACCCACTTGGAAATACAGCATTCTTTTTCTGCATGCTTCAAGCACACACCTCATTTATGGCCTGCCAGAAAAAGAACTGTAAAAATTGTGAGGTTTTACTAGTCTGTTTTCACACAGAAGCAGCTCACAGGGCACAGAATATATCATTAAGTTCACAAGAAAGCCACGGAAGAACTCAAAACTGAACTTATAGTAGCCTTATAAATAGCAGTTTCTTTGACACAGCAGTCAATATTTACTAAACACTGCAGAAGAAAGGTGTCAGCTTATCTTTTTACAATGCTGAGATACTGAAAAGTGATGTTCTTATGACTATGACAAAGATTCTCCCTAAAGCCTATTAGTATTCTCTAAATACATTTTAAGATAAGAAAAAACACCGAGGTAGTAAACTTTTTGTTTCAGGAACCTGAGAATAACATTGTTTAATAGGCAACTACAAAACCAGAAGTGCCCATCATGTTACTAATCCTAGTGTTCTGAAAGGCATGCTGTACCTAGTGCAGTACTGTTTTCTTTCTGTTCTTCACAAAAAGCACAAAAAGACAAAGCAACACCTCCATTTTCTCAAGACAATCTTGAAATATTTTCTGTTCCCTAAAATAAATGTACTGCTCAAGGCTTAATCTGTGCCACACTTGTTCTACTCCAGCTTGTTGTTCTTTAGAAAGCAATGTATGTATTTTGAAGCACGTGCAAGAGGCAACAATTTTCTCTACTTGAAAGACATAAGAGAAGTTTCCTAACCCAGCACTTTACCACAGCAGCTTAGTAAACTGTTCTAAGATTCATGCCAGTTCCTTATCTCACGCGCACACACACACACACGTACTTTCAATACACACACTTCATATTTTTACATTTAATATTAATTATACACCAAAAAGCACCTTTAAAAAAACAGGAGATGTTAGGGGAAAAAAGAATAACTGATAATACTAAATTAACAAGTTGTAGAAATCTTTTGATTAGGAAAAAATAGGCTAAAATTCATGTTAAACAATCCCACAATTTTCAGTAATTATCTTTGGGACACCAAAAAAACTGAAGAACTTCGTGGTAAAATTACCTATGGTTGGTCAACAAGACAAAACCAGGCAGCCTTCTGTGCAATAAGCCTTATTTCTTGCATGCTCTCCTCCCAACAAAGCACACAAGATTGATTCATGGGTTTCTGAAATCTCTTAAGTCTGTACTACAAAATACTTCAAGTCTAAACACACCTCTTGACAACCTTGTCCTTATTTCTGAGGGCTCCAGGATAAGGTAAAGTTATGAACCTTATTCCAAGACCAGACATGGTGTAGTAAACAAACACTCATCTGTAAAAACCACTCCAGTTACAACCGCTCCCTTGAACAGGAAGACCTAATGAGCATTCTCATGTTGTACATTCAGTACAGACATTTGTGATCACCTGTAAAACAAAGGTATACTAAATTTCCACTTACATCCATCTGCACAGTAGAGCTCTACTCCCCTTCCCAAGCTCAGGTTTCCACATACATATTCCACCACAACTCAAACAGAGGCTGTTATCACCAAGTTGACACAATCTGGAAGCATCTTGCTTCCACTTCAATTATGGTTTATTTGCCTTTGAACACAGTCAAAGTTATCACTTATATTAAAATACGAATTCAACTTTCATGCCAAACTACTGCATTTACTCACTGAACAGCACGTTCTTCTCTTCCTCTTCTCTTATTCAATTCAAGTTACGTTTTGGCATGTCTAGCTCAGCCTTATTAGGAATAACTCCCATTTCTTTCCAACACCATTTAATCCTTAAATATCACTTTTTAAACAAGTAACTATTTTTTCACTTCTCCTAATCCCTACTTATTAGTAATAGCCTCTTGAAGTGGTTACTCACACAGCTGTTTCAGAAGCCCTTCATCCAAGTTTGACTTCAAGTCAGTCAAGATCTCAAAAGAATGATAGAATAGTTTGGGTTGTGAGCCTCTAACTTGAAGAAAGTCCTGATTCCACACCTCACACAGCCCAGTTCCTCACTTTTCCCAGCATTTTTTACTAACACACTTCCCACAGGGTACTAAGGCTTGTCTTTAAAATCCAGTCCGTTAAGTATAAACCCACTCTCATATGCTCCTCTATTAAATGCAGCTTGATTTAATGTGTAATCATTCAGACCTGTGATCACTTTCCATACAGTGCTTCTTAACACAAACAGTACCAAATCTTGCATTTCCCAAAGTCCGTAGTTTGGCTTCACCAGTTAATGGTTTTGAGGAAAAGGCAGTAAAGGTGATTTGATCTGAAAATTCTACCACTGTTTTATAGTAGCCATGTTACCATAAGAAAATCCTTTTTCATGAGCTGGTGGAGACATTCAGATGATTCTGTTCTGTAATACATGTGCTACTGTAATGCTGGCAGAAGGGATAGGTTACTTGTACATCAAGGAGGCTGTAAGCAAAAGGCTTGAAGAGTTCTGCTCTTCCTCTCCAAACTAGCAGCCAAATAGCACAAGCAGAAATATGAAAATCAACGCTAGAATTCAATGCAAAAGTATTTTGGGTGTCAGTGACCCACTTTGAACACCAACAGACAACTGCAGTAACTAATTCAATCTAATTAATAATTAACGTTTGTACATTCATTACATCTGATGTTCTGTCCTAGAAAAAGGGATGATCTAGATGCACCATCAAGTAGAGCTGTGATTTCCTCACAATGTCAGCTATTTCATGCATCTCTTGCAATAAAAATTAAGCAGCCTGAGTGAAGTGGCAGTAAGCACACAGCTCTTCAACTGAAGTGTATCAATGCAGATGTGTGCTCAAAACACTTGTTTGAAGGGGTTTTATCCATGCTGAGTAGCTAGCATAGACAGGTATTTGAATTGGCATCTTGTAACATGAACTGTTTTTCAGCACATCTTGCCTTGCTGAAATAGGTCTATTACCAAACCTCTACAAAAATGGTTACCCTGTGGAAAAAAGAAAACAAATTACACAAAGAGCAGTCTTACTGCAGAGCAGACAACACACACATAGAAGAAATGACTAAGTTATGATGCTAGTTCATAAAACTTATTGATCAACATATTTATCATGACATTACACACTGTTTTTCCAGACAACAGCCCTTTTCTAGTGTTTCAAACCTATTGGCAGTGTAATTATTGTTTAAGATTACAAGACTTTCTTTCCCCCATTTCAGGATGTTTTGTTTGATAGATTCTTAAAAACTGATGTCTGCCTTCACACCAGAAAATGTTAGCAAGTTAAACAGTGAGAAACTGTGCTTGCCTTGGTTTCCTGGTCTCAATTCCTAGGCAGTCCTCCCCAGTTGTTCTCTCTACTTTGCAAATGCTCATGTTCTGAGACAAAGCCTGAATTGTAAGACCGGAAAGTCAATTCTCTTTCATAATAACTTTAATTTTAAATATGCTAATCTGTTAAACACGTTGCCCAGAGAGGTGGTGGATGTGCCATTCCTGGAGACATTCCAGGCCAGGCTGGATGTGGTTCTGGGCAACCTGATCTAGTTGAAGATGTCCCTGCTCACTGCAGGGGGTTTGGACTAGATGAGCTTTGAAGGTTCCTTCTATCCCGAACTCTTCTATGATTCTATGATCTACAGTAATAGGGACATATCCACATTCACCTGAAGGCCTCGTGTTCCATTGCAATACCACCTACCTCTACCCCCAAGAATTAGAAGAAACTGCTTTACATTACTAGTGATAGCAGCAAAAGGAGTTTGGATTTCCCAAGAAATCCAATTCATTTTTAAAAATTCCCAGACATGACCATTCATACCTTACTGAAGGATATCTGCATAAACAAGCACAAATGATTATTCAACCAATCCAGACCTCTGCATGTGAATTCCTGTTTGTATTTGCATACAGGATTTGACTGCAAAGTGAGCTAAATCTACATAAAACATTATTCAAAGGAAAAAAGCCTACAGATTTTTGTATTTTTGTTATATTGTACACTTAATGCATTATATAAAACCCAAAATCCACCGCACAAGTCTTTTATACACAATGATATTATCAGCATTATTCGGGAAGTCCCTTAGAGTTCTCACAACAATATTTTTCCCTTTTAGAATAGGCAGAAAAGTAGTTGCTGGCTTCCTTTACTAGAAAAACAGGAAAATAAGTTTTCAAAACAGCAACAGGATTAAAAGAACCGTGATCTAATAAGAGTGCATTTAGTACATTGCTATCAAATCTGGAAGAGATATTTAGACACTTATTTCTAATATTAGTTATAATCAGATGTCAATTAGTCTATCTCCTCCTTTTTAAGGAGTGTATCTCACTTCACTTTATCTCACATTGAAAGCCCAAGTACTTAACCTGGAAGTAGCACATTGGTTACTACTACTTTAAATTTTCCTGATAATCATAGAATCATAGAATGGTTTGGGTTGGAAAGGACCTTAAGATCATATAGTTCCAACCCCTTTTTCTTACCTAAGTTTCCTTGGAAAATCACTACATAAACAAATACTGCTCACTGAACTGAAAGTACAAATTCAGTCTAGAAAACACCCATACAAACGCCCAAACAGAACAGCAGCTCGAGCTAACAAGGCTTTTATTCTGAGGTTTTAATATTTAAAGTATTAAAATACATCAGAGGAACAAAAAAGGTAGACATCTAAACTAATCACTACTTCCCAACCGCAAGAAACCAAATCAGCTGTAAGCTCCAACTGGAAGAAGACTATTTAAAAGTATAATTATGCATCCCTTGATTATTTGTGCTAATAAATTATTTAGTGGAGTAACGATAATGCAAAGGTGAGTTGAAGAACGATTTTGCTCACACTAGAAAACTAAGACTCCTTATCAGCATATCCATTGTTTAGGTTTGTGCTCACTGCAAGTGCCAGAGAGCTTTATCTGACCAGGGATTTTTGCTAGTTCAGCTAATCCAGCAGTAATTATTGGAAAATTCTATTTTGAAGTATAAAAGCAGCACAATCCAGCTGGCATCCCACAGGCCTCTTTCATTGTACAAGATGGCTGTCATGGAGCTAGAAATTTAACGTGGCTTTCATTACTCTAGATCAACAGTCTAACCACTATATTATCTCTCCTCTCCAGCTCCAACTGCATTTTAGAAACCACCTCTTCCAGGCAATCTTGGATTACTTTAATCAGCATTTTTATTTATCATGTTACTATGATAGTCATTTAAGTGCTAAAATACCTTAAAGCTTAATGCCATGGGACAAAGTTCTGCTATTTACAGTATTTACTACTAGGCTGGGTTTTTTCAGTGTCACCACACCCTTTTAACAGGTACACTCAGTAGTTTAATCTTTAAACCACATGGGGACTGTCTTGAATCTTCCTTCTTTGCAGAAGCTTTGGGAATTCTACTCTCTAACCAGGGCCTTCAAGTTCTGCTGGCAAACAAAGAGCTTTGAGGCAGTTTGGGGGTTTTCATTTGGCTTGATTTGTTTTGGGTTGGGGGTGTGTTTTTAACTCAAGTTATAATCATATAATACTACTATGTTGTAGGGCACATACCAGTTTGGTAACACCGAATACACACTTAACAAGACTTAGCTGTCTTCTGTTGTTACCTGCCTCACAAAAGCATTTCTTTTAAGTAAGCAATGCACAGGACAAGGGACTTAACAGGATATTGTATTTTCAGTCTAGCTATGCATTCATATTCTGGAATATATTATGTGATCAACTGCAAACCTCAGGTAAGCAAACAAGAACTGGCAGACTGCACCACCAGCCTTAAATATGTATTTTGTGGGGAGACGCAGAGAAGTTTTATTATCAGTTTTATGCCATATGCGGGTACGAAGACAGGCTGAGGAAGTTGGGGCTGTGCAGCCTGGAGAAGAGAAGCTGCGTGAAGACCTCAGAGCAGCTTCCAGTGTCTGAAGGGGCCTACAAGGACGCAGGAGAGGGACTCTTCATCAGGGACTGTAGTGACAGGTCAAGGGGTGATGGGTTCAAACTTAAACAGGAGAATTTCAGGTTAGATCTAAGGAAGAAGTGCTTTACTGTGAGGATGCTGAGACGCTGGCACAGGCTGCCCAAAGAAGTGGTGAATGCTCCACCTCTGGTAGTGTTCAAGGCCAGGTTGGAAGTAGATGATCTCAAGGTCCATTCCAACCCAAACCATTCTATGATTCTATATGCTACAACCATAGTTCAGTTAGCTGATCCCTAACACAGTATAATCAATTTTCCCTTTGGGCATATTCAATTGTCCAAATCCACACTTAAAAAGGATGTAATGAAATGTAACAATATATATTTGCTTCATGTAACATGCAACACAGTCAACGTAACTCAGCTTACACTTCTGCATGTATAAAATGAAAAGGTGATGTTCCAGAAAACACTAACAAGCTTGTTACAGACTTCAGAAAATTATATACTTTAAACTTTTCTCCATTTTGACCTTTTTTTCCTCCTACATCAGCAAATTAGCTGTGGGGCTTGTTTTGTTTTTAAAGGTGATCACTATCTTTAAAAGCAAAAAGGTGAATTGCTGGTTCTCCCTCCTCCTATGCACAAAGGACAGCATTCACTGCACCTATGAAGTACCCAAGGGCTGAGTCATTTGTTTTGGGAAAAAACCTCCCAAAGGCTATCAAGCAAGACTGTTGAGATAAAGCCTTTCAGGACTAACATCAGGGTTTCCCAGACACTACGTGTCCCAGTAAGTGCAGACTAATCACATTTTGTCAGACTGCACACTACTTCTGAATCCATCTACCAGCATGCCAGTGAGGATAATGTAAGCACAAACTATTAGAAGCACATGCTACTCCATGCAGCAATTCTGCTTCTGTATCCTCACCCAAGTTGCTTCAGGAGTGCTTCACAGCTTTTTACAAAGCTAAAAGTAAGACAAATGGACTCATATGGTGCAAAAAACATGCAGGGGGGACACAAGGTGCTGATTGCCAGCAAGGAGCGAATGAAGCAGAAAGCTACAGGAAGGCTGTTGGAGACCATAGTATGAAAGAAGCCCCAGCAAACTGGCTAGCTACCCCACTGAATAGCCTGAAGTTCTGGTTTGGTTTAGAAACCAGTTACTTCAGCTTTTATTCCAGCAATCAAAGGCTGCCAATGACCTAAGCAGTCTAATCAAATCCAGGCCTTGTTAAAAACAGTAGTTTGAATGTCAGTAGCTGTTTTCCTTATGGTACTCGGTCAGACTAACAGCATCATCCGCACTCAAAGTGGGACACAAAGTTTATGTAAAATTAGGTATGTCAACACAGCTCCTTCCACCAAACACCAGGCAGTGTTCTTTAACAACTGGTAGTTGCTAAATGGAGACATTCACAAATGTTCACAGGAGCAAGAATTCCCACCCCAAAAAAACCCCAACTAAACCAGCACAAAAAAGCCCAAAACTTTGCTAGTCACTTTAAAGAAAAAAATCCATTACCTCTTCCTGCCTGACAATGGTCTGAAAAGAAGTCAACGCATGTTAAGTGAGCATTCAAAGCAACTGGAAAAGTCTAGGCAGGGGCCAAATAAGTACTAGTCACCATTCAACACAGCAATACAGTGGGATCCACCACGAGCACCAGTGTTCCCTTCACCTCAACAGCTAAAAAAACAGCCATAAAAAGTCTTACAAAGGGTGAAGCAGCATCCTGAACTACCCAGAACTACTGCTGCATCAGGTAAAGATGTCCAGGCACTGGCACAGGGTGTCCAGAGAAGCTGTGGCTGCCCCAAGTAACCAGCATTCATCCTGTAAGGGTCTAGAGCTGTTAACAGTGGCTTAGCCAAAACAATTAAAATAGTGTCATTACTGCCAAGACCAAGAACTTCCTGTTGAGAGGCAAATTTACCCCAAAGTATGACAAACATGCTCACAAAAACCTAAACTGCCAGTTACTTGTGGAACATAAGATTTAGCACTTCACAATCTCTTCTGTTCCAAATCTATTTCTAAGTAGCTTGTCATGAAAAAGAATCATAGGACCATAGAATAGCTGAGGTTGGAAGAGACCTTAAAGCTTAAAGCCACAGGCAGGGACATCTTCCACTAGACCAGGTTGCTCAAAACCCCATTCAACCTGGCCTTGAACACTTAAAATAATGCGTGTGGAAAACCAGAAGTTATACTGCTAGTGGTTATTTGGAATCTGTTTGTAATAATCTGGGCTCAGGTAACACAGGCACATCCAAGACTACATGCGAAGTACCACCTCGCTACCAGGAAGGACAAGAGATCACATAAGGACAGGCATTACCTTTCATCATTACCCATCCTACTGTGGAGAGAGGAGAAATAGAGAGGGGAAAAAAAAGGAAAGAAAAAAAAGCACTGCACGCTAAGTATATGGTTATGACAGCTAAAACATTACCATGTAAATAATTAGTAAAATGGAAGTAGATGTAAAATCTAAAGTAAAAGGGAAAAGTAGCTTTAATAGCTTTCCAAAAACATGAACACAAAGTCGTAGGCTTTGGACTACAGCTGATAAAGAACCTGGGAAGGCAGAAGTGCATCAGGAAGTCATGGGGGTTACAAAATAACAGAGCAAACGATTCAACACAGAGGAAAAAACCTGGGAATGTACTAACAACATCCTTAATGAACAAGAACAGGTAAGAGGAAAATTCCCCTAACAGCAACAGCAGTGAAATACTAGAACAGGCTGCTTCGAACTATTGTGAAATCTCATGGAAGATGCTGAAAAAGAGATGTCAAGATAAGTTTACTTCATTCTTCCTGCTCAACTTGGTGTTTTAGGAGTGTCCCTGTGTCTAGGGCAGCCCTTGAGCCTTGCAACCACAGCAGCACATGTGCAGGCACCTCTGTGGGGTGGGACAGAACCATGTTGTACAGAGGACCCCACTGTACAGATCCCAACGATGAGTGACGCAAGTCAGCGCCTTCACCACCCCAGGGCACTCAGCTCACAGGTATCTGCTATGGGTGAAGCCTGCCACAGAATAGACCCACCTTGGCTCTATGCAAACTAAGGTCAACATCCAGCAGTTACTAACTGTACTGCAGCACTCAGTAGGTGCTGGGTTTATAATTTTCAGATCAGCAGGCTGCTGTTTCAGAAGGTATGGAGTAAGAATCAAACAGCCAAATGAATTTGGCTCAGATGTTCCCAGACCATGGCTCCGGTCCCATGCCAGAGAAACACCCAAGAAGCATGCATAACTTCATTAGGGTCTGAAGCTACAGCTCAACTAATTTGCAATTACAGCACCAGCTGGTGGCCCAAAAGGCAGGACTGTGTCATTTGAGCCTCTGCATCACAGCCCTCAGTATCTGTGGCAGTAAAAAAATCCATGACCAGAATACCCTGACTTCCTTTGACACTCAATACACAAAGTTATATGTAAGAAATCAACTGAGCAAGGATCTAAACACTTGTGGAGATAATTTCTTTGGGGAGAAGAAACAGAACTCCCTCCTTTACATTACTGTTCTTAGAACCAGGAGATACTCCACACAACACTATAATATATCCTTACCGATGGCCCTTGTGAATGATGGGAGATTGGGAAATGAGAAGAGCGAGGTTGAATAATCAGTATCAAGTGTTACCTGGTCATTTCCAGAACCCATTAGCTTTTAGCAATATTTTTCCTTAAAGTGAAACAATCTATCACTAAATGGATAAGATTCTTAATTGCAGTTCCCAACAATTTTTAATACAGTAAACCTGATAATTTTAGGTTTACTATTATTCTACTGAAGTTTCAGTTTTCTCAGGTTATAAAAGTGCCTGCTGAAACTCATTCTATTGTGGTTATTCATATGGTTCCAGCTGATAAGAAAATGCAAGTTTTTCCCTCAAACAGTCTGGATCTTTATCTGCTTCCTCTAAAAGTTCTTGGGTACAGATGGCTCTGGAAGTCCTGAGCATGTACAGCTTCTCTTCACGGTGTAGCACTGTCAACTTTGCTACCAAAATGTTCAAAACATTCTGCTGTACTTGAGTTATTGCAGAAATCACAGAATGGTTTGGGCTGGAAAGGACCTTCAGATCATCTAGTTCCAACCCCCCTGCCATGAGCAGGGACTCCTCACACTAGATCATGTCGTCCAAGACTCCATCCAACCTGGCCTTGAACACTGCCATGGATGAAGCATTCACCACATCCTTGGGCAACCCATTCCAGTGCCTCAGCACCCTCGCTGTAAAGAACTTCTTCCTTAGATCTAACCTGAACTTCCCCTGTTTAAAGTCTGAACCCATCACCCCTTGTCCTGTCACTACAGTCCCTAACGAAGAGTCCCTCTCTGGCATCCTTGTAGGCCCCTTCAGACACTGGAAGCTGCTCTGAGGTCTCCATGCAGCTTCTCTTCCCCAGGCTGAACTTTCTCAGCCTGTCTTCATGTGGGAAGTGCTCCAGCCCCCTTATCACCCTTGCAGCCCTCCTCTGGAATTGCTCCAACAGCTCCATGTCCTTTTTACGTTGAGGACACCAGAACTGCACACAGTGCTGCAAGTGGAGTGTCACAAGAGCAGAGGAAAAGGGGTAAGATCACCTCCTTTGACATACAAAGATGTTTACCAGCACAAACATCTACAATTGCAACTATAGCAATTTTCTACTTGTCTCTGCAGCACACCTGCAGAAGCATACATGAATTAGCTTCTCAGATGCTGCAGTCCATACGTAAGTCTAATTTTACTTCAGTTATCAATAACTTGTTTATCCACTAGCTGCCACAGCAGTAAGTAACAAACACTCGAGCAACCAATCTTACCAATGTCCCTGAGAAACCCCATCAGCTCTCCTCTGTAATCTTACTGTATCTGGATAAATTCTAACACCTTGGGACAACTCTGGTAATTGTATTCAAACAACTGACCGCTGAAGGTTGAACAACTATTAACTCACTCTTCATAAATGTTCGAGCATTTTGGGTTTGTGGTATTTGATGTAGGCTCTGAAATCTGCTGTTCACTCTTCAACGCTCAAGCCACTGTGAATGACCTTGCATGCCAGGTGTAGAAATAGGTATAAGGGATGAAAAGGAAATGCAGAACCTCCTCTTCTGACTTTTGCAATAGATTGGTCTGAATAAAACACTGAGAAGTGTGCAGGAAAGGTTGCATGGATGTTCTTTGTCCCAGAACTGGGTTGGTGCTATCTATGCTCCCCTTCTGTATACAAAGACCCAGCAATATTTGCAGTCACGGAGATACACACAGCAAGTTTATGGTTTTTGAAGGTTTTGACTTCAAGATATGTAAAGAGGTCACATTTTTAACAAACTGAATCAAAAAAACCTGTCAGATAGTACACAAGGTCTATTTGCAGAATGCTTGCTCAACTTCCTGCTCCGTGCACGGCATCAGACTCAAAGTGCAACCTGAAAGACAACAGGTCCTTGTTTTTCATAGACTAATACGTCGCTTGGATCTGTGAATAGTGTCTGAGTTTGCACGGCCACAGCTGTAACGGAAAATGATTTCTCTTTAAATTAAGGAAATAAAGAAAATTCTCTCTCCCCAAACTTTCAGAAGTACTTCAAATACTTACTGGTATCATAACACCACTTACTATCCTAAAGCAGTCTCCAGTCTTAAAAACTACACAAGTTTGGCAGGAAAAAAACCTGTCTTAAAAAAGCCCCACATTCTTGATTCTAAGGCTCTTTAAAGGAACTTTCCATAAATTCCTATACCTTAAACAAAGAGTTGAACTCATTTTCCTGATGTCTCTGAAGCTTCTTTAAGATCAGAAGCCAAAGCATTAACTTCTATCACTGTACCACATTGCACGTAATTTGAACTGGTGTCTACTTAAATCGTGAGTTATTATTGCAGAATCCACTGAACCCTTTCCCTAGCAGCAGGGCCACACAGCCTGGGTGTGCCAGCACTGGAGTGAAAGCTGCTGCCAGCCCCCTTCTTGGGTTGATAACAACCCTACTAAGAGCTGAGAACGCTTATAAAGGAGAATTTCAGTACATCGGCACTTCCTCTGAAGAGAAAACCACAGCAGTAAACTCATATATACTGCAATGATCAGTAGTACAGTCTAGGTTTAGTTTACCTGACATAGCACAGATTTAATTCACTTGAAATCTCTACACTTACATTTTACTAACGGTCCCATCATTTTTATTCTTCTTGAAGAAATGTTTCTTCTTGCTTAACACTTCTTGCTCAGTTTGTTTTCTCTACACCACTGCAGAACCACAACAGCCAAGAAATGCTGTTCTCTGAAGGATTTATGGTGCGATGACAGCCAGAATCACGTCCACCCTTCATCAATATTCAATTTTGGGTACTCCAGTGATAAAACTCAAACCAAACAACTCAATTACAGTAGCAAGTTGCTATAAATGGAATTTCATTACCAATTTGTTGTCATCACAATTCAGTAGGAATTCTGATTTGTCGAACCAAACAACTCAATTACAGTAGCAAGTTGCCATAAATGGAATTTCATTACCAATTTGTTGTCGTCACAATTCAGTAGGAATTCTGATTTGTCACAGTATTTTTTGTACTTTTATTTGTGTTATGGTATTATATATGTGTATGAAGATGACCAGAGAGCTTGAGCACCTGTTCTATGAAGACAGGCTGAGAGAGCTGGGCTTGTTCAGCCTGGAGAAGAGAAGGCACTGGGGAGAACACAGAGCAGCTCCCAGTGCCTAAATTGGGTTGCAAGAAATCTGGAGAAGGACTTCTATAAGGACATGTAGAGACAGGACAAGGGGGAATGGGCTTAAGCCAAAAGAGGTAGGTCTAGGTCAGATGTAAGGAAAAAATTCTTCCCTGTGAGGGTGCTGAGGCGCTGGCACAGGGTGCCCAGAGAAGCTGTGGCTGCCCCATCCCTGGCAGTGTTCAAGGCCAGGCTGGCCCCATGGCAGGGGGTTGTAACTGGATCAGCTTTACAGTCCCTTCCAACCCAAACCAGTCTGTGATTCTATGAAAACAATTACCAGAAAACACATTTGTAGCACATTCATTTATTAAAAAATGGAAAAAAAACCAAAAAACAAACACCACCAACAAAAAAAAACCCTGAACACCTTTTTAGTTAAGAAGTTTTATTTGCCAGGACACAGAAAAGCAAATGAAAAGAAGTTACATTCAAAACACCCGAGTACACTCTTAATTCTTGCAGCTGGCTGCCTGCAGAAATACTGCAGAGAAACAAAACAGTTAAAGTTTTAACTGGATCAATGTGATTATTAAGTTTACTACAGTTTTGAAAGGAAACAAAAGACAGAGGTTTTATGCATTAAAAATTATCCACCTTAAATTGGAGTTCTAGGCAAGGTATAAAGGCACCTTACTGTGGTTAGCACATAGTCTCACTAGGTGCTACCCCTTTGTAATTCTTACACACAGGACAAGAAAGGCCTTCTCTGCATAATTCACTGTTCCAAAGCATCCAAAAGAACCCAGTTTGGTCTAAATTTAAATTACATAACCTCAGTTTATTTCAAGGGGAGCTTTACAAGTGTAAATAAAGACACCTTTTGGTCTTGACATGGAAACTTAATTGAATTTTCTTACACACAGCTCCGATCATTCTTTACAGCTAGCAACTGTCAGACAAAAAAGGGAATTTTGCTGTAAGTAAATATACCTTCTGTCTGCAGCCTCGAACACCGACTTCTTTTAAACAGCATTTCAGATGCCCCAGAACAAATCAGGAAGGGTTACTCATCAGTTTCTGGCCTGTACTTCAACATTAGACTGTTAACCTCTTCAATATCCAAAGCTCACCTTCCATCAGAAGGAAGACCTATTCCTGTTCATGGTAACAGAGAATATCAGACAGAAATCAAGCCCCAAACCTTCATTAGTGCCAGATTAAGACTTAAAACATCCAGGAATGTTCGTTAAAATTCCCAGAGTAATCCAAACTTTCATGGTATACAAACTACGTCAACCTTCAACTATAAGCAACAAAAATGGAATAGTCAGCGTACAGCTTAAGAGAGGAGTGATTTCTAGCATTTCACTAGATTTTAACTGTGGTTATTATAGATGGTGGGCTTTTTTTTCCATGCAATGAATACTTACACTGAAAACCTCAAGTGTCAAGTAAAACACTTCTACCAAAGTCACACTATAGAGAGTGCTGTTACCATAACTATCTTCTGAGGTCACCATGTTTTCTCCAGTTTGGTTTTACAACTCTCATAATAAGGAGATAGAGGAAAGGAATGTGGAAGAGTCAACTGATACTACTGCACCATAAAAACCTCCTGACATGTCTCCTGGCATACAAGGGTTCTGTGAATTTGAAATTGAAAGATGATCTAGTATAAGAATTGCTGCATTACAGGTACCAATTCCTCTGTGACACAGGATTTCTATTTATGTTTTCTATGTTTTGTTCTCAACACAGCTACCTAGGTTAAGGAAAAGAAAACCAAGCAAAACTACACTGACCTGTACTATGAGTAACTAACAAGGTACAGCAGCAGGACAGTGATCCGCAGCAATAGCTGCAAGGAAGCCCTGTTCTTGCATAATGCAAATCATACACAGGAGCCAAACAAGTTTCAAGCTCTTCCCTCCAGCCATAAATATTACGCAACATGTACTGCCTCTGTGCTACACACACATAGAATACTTTTATAAAGAAGGTTTCATAAAAACATTATAAACTGCTAGAGCAATCACTAAAGTAACCTGTCAAAAAATTGTCAAAATGTTTAGAAAGAGCTTTCTTTACTTGTGCAGACCTTTATTTGCTAAAAGGAACAAATCTGAAGGTGCTATTTGGATAGTCTGAGCTACTTCAGCTGCACATTCACTTAATCCACACTGAGGAAAATTAACAATGCCCTTTTGAACTTACAGTAGCACAAGCAACATGATTGCTCCTCCTTTTCATTTCACTTGCAAAGAAATATATTCACTATACTGTACTGCATGCCATTACCCAAACTGCTTAACAGAAGCCGACCTCACAATGAGGGGGGAAAAAGTGAAGCCAGTTGCCAAATCCCCACCACCCGAAAGGTTAAGAAGTTACATACAAAGAGAGTGAATTTCTGGATGTTGTTGCGACAGGAAGTTACGGAGGCAGATAAGATCAGAAGACTAAAAAGGGATTAGAAGAATTCATGGCAACAGGTTCTTTAAAAAAGAAAATAAGGAAAGGAATCAACAGGCATGTTCCAAAATACCTTGAAACAGACAATGGATTCTAGGGTGCCAGCGGAGGGGGAGGGGGGGAAAGGGTGGCTACAGGTAGTATGTTCCAACCAGCTTAACCTCATAGAATCACAGACTGGTTTGGGTTGGAGGGGACCTTAAAGCTCATCCAGTTCCAACCCCCTGCCATGGGCAGGGACACCTTCCACTAGAGCAGGTTGCTCCAAGCCCCTGTGTCCAACCTGGCCTTGAGCACTGCCAGGGATGGGGCAGCCACAGCTTCTCTGGGCACCCTCAAACCTTCTCCTATTGCTACTCTGCAGGACAGAGCATGGGACTAGATCAACCACTGGACCGTCCCACAGGACACTGCTCTCATTTTTTAACACTACTCTTAATACTGAAATCTCTCTAGTTCTCACAAAACTTAACTCATTCCATGGGCAGGGAATCCTACTACTCTTGAATTATACATCCGGTTTTCTTTGTTTTGTTACCAAGGCAGTTAGGGCTAGGATAGGAAGCAAAGTCTTTTAGATTAAGAGTCACTTTCTATTGTTTTAAGTAGTCAGAAGGAAGTCCCAGTTTAAATACAGAGCCACACTACACTGCCCAGAGACTAACACTGGGGAAATCTTTGCAAGCTTTCTTTTTAATCTGACATTAATTTTAGCTACAGCAGCTTTCAAACCTATTTGTCTGATTTCATAGATAATCTGGTGCTCCACTACTTGTGATATATTTATCAATTTCATAACAAACCAATCAACCTAAATCAATCCCCAAAAAGTCCTGTTCTCTAATTATGGGGCAACATCAGAAAAGCATCTGCTCCATGCCCCTCTAATAGCATGTTATCAGATGTAACAAGACAGACCACACGCTGAAGTACAATGCAGACTGAGACTGAGTGTGAGACAACAGATCTGTGAAGAGTTCAGTATCCAAATTTTACACTGAAGAAAAAAGAGAGACCATGGTCCCTACTGCAACAGGAAGGAAGCATGTGCATGTGGGTTAGTGACACTGTTGTATTTAAAGGCTAGATGTGAACGGTGTTGTCCCCATCACTATCACACACAAACAAACACTGTTTAATTTCAGCATAAGGAATTATCCAGGAAAAGCACTTACACTTCCAAGAGACTCTAAGAAGGAAAGCAGAACACAGTGTATTTTATAGGCTTCTAGAGATACACTGCCTGCAGTCTTCATAAGAATTTAAAAGCAAAACCAACCACATTAAGTTATGGTCTCCCACATCTCAGCTCCCCCACAGCTACTAAAAGGATGGGAAGCCTGCCAACGCTATCACCTTTAACTACTCCAGACCCATGGAGCAGTGCAGCAGGTCTGGCTAGACAATGTCAAAAGAGGAAAAACAACTCCTGCTCTTGCTTCAGCTCGAGAGCTAACAATAGATTCAGTGCATTCCACGGATCAAACAGAGCTGCAAATAATCCCAGCATTTTTCACCACAGGCACACGGAGTGCACAGGCTGTCACTGAAGGTCTCCCCAAAATGGAGAACTACCAGGAGAAATCCTAGGGCTTCTACAGACTGCAGACACATTTAAAGTGGCTTTTTAAGATACAATCTCTGAAGATAATCTTAAGCAAATAGATTCCTAAGTGGTTTGAGCTGACCAAGCCTTGCCTGAAGATCAAGACATTCTAAAGCTGGGAAACAAAAGTTCCCATTTTAGGCAAGAACCTGTTTTGCAATCAAGACATACCAAAAACACCTTAAAAAATGCAACCTAATTTTAGGATTGATAGTTCAGCTGAAGTTTGTCCAGTTAATCCTAAACACAGGGGAAAAGAGCTGAATATCTTTATCAGAATAAAACTGCATTTTTAAAGAGTTTTAATCAGCATTACAAAAAATAATGTTTGGACATTATTATTTTTATTATTTATTAACTTCAGAATCTTTAAGCGTTTTAGACAAAAAAATACTCTTCTGCTTCTAATTTCACAAAGTTCATGATGAATCATAGTTTTAGCAAGCACTAAGACATTGCTCATCAGCATTTACTGAAAGATCAGATATGCTTCATGAACAACATTTACTTTGACTGACCATAATTAAGTTCCAAAACCCTGAACTGAGCTATGTTATTGAGGTAAAACACAGAAAACAAGGAGAATGGCCATAGACATTAACACAAGTTTGAAAACTCCACTACCAACCAAGTTTCTTTATCCTATTAAATTCTTTGGTAGCAGCTTCACCACCTCTGGGCTACAATCCCAACCTATACAAATGGCCTTATAGACGTCCTCCTGGTCATCCCATCTAGAGGTATCTGTAACCTGACAGCAATCACCTGGAAGGTTGAGCTAACAGGAAGACATGAACTGCCAAATGAAAAGAGAAAGAGGTTGTTTCATTAAGAACTCCACTAACAGGTTTACAATTCAAGTACCTATTTCAGGTTTCCGTTTCTGCCTTTGCTGGCCCCCCTAGTTAAGATGTACGGGTGGGAGTGAAAAGCAGCACTCCTTTTTATGAAAGGAACTCGATGCTACTAAAAAATGGTCACTTACCTCATGCCTCTGGATTTTACTTAATACAGTAAATTAAATTCTTTCTGTACATGCATTTGGTAGAGCTGGATAAAAAGATTGGACACTCTCCCCACTCCCATTCCCCTTTTGATCTGTTCTTCCACGTTAATCTATGAAGTGCTTTAAGCCTAACATCCAATAGGGAGACAAGCAGCATGAAGTTACTCACTTAAACCTAAAGGTACTCAGAATCGTACAGTACATTAAAGGAACTCCATGGAAAGACCATAACTACGAATAGTAGCCTGTTGCAACGCAGAAGGAAAGCAGAATGAATCCTAGAATCATAAAATTATTTGGGTTGGAAAGGACCTTAAGATCATCTAGTGTGACTTAAAGTCACAAATATTCTATATTCTAATGTACTAGAGTTCCTTGAAGGTTTTTAAAACATGTGGATTGGTTACAACAATATACCCCATCCTGATGAAACCTGGAGTTTCTCCCAAAAATCAGGGCAAGTGCAAGCATTTTTGATTCAGTACAGAGCTTGGCTACAATTCAGTACAGCAAACAACAGCCTGGGTCAAACTGAAAGGGTTTTAATCAATCAGGTACCATGGGCAAGGGAACGAGTTGTATAACTGCAGCAAGGCAAGAGTTTATGGTAAAAAGAGGGTTATTCCTGCAAAATGAACCTCCTCTCCTCTTTTAGGTTATTATCAGTAGGCTGTAATCCAACATCTTACCCTATAAACTGTTACCCTCCCAAGAGGGTAACCCTTCTAGCTGCGATGCATTGAACGTTACCACAGCATTGCACTCTATGCTTTACTCTCTTCTCTGCAACACTATTAGTGATGCCAGCAACAGATTGCTCCACGCTGCTTTTTACAAAGCTCATGTCTTCAACTGTGTAAAAATTTGCAAGCTTCAGCAATGACAGATGACTTTTTTGGTCTGTTTTGTGTCTGCATTTACTATAGACTTTTTCTCAATGAGAAAACCCTGAATGTCATAGCTACAACCCTCCGTTTTCAGAAGACTGCAGTTGTCAGGCTTACGACGACAGACTCCATTCCAAGCTGAGGAGAGACTCAGCAAAATTTTCCCTGAAATTATTACCACCGTGTTTTCAAGCAGTGTTCAGATCCTCAAGATGACGGAGGGATGTCAATGAGATTGGCAGAAGTCTGTGGTCTCCTTGGTATCATTTTTCCCTAGAGCCTCCCAAGATATGGCCAGAAAGCATGTACAGTTATTTGGAAAACCTGTTCCTTGCTGCTCAGAGGATACCACAACTCCCTCCTTAATAAGCAGGCCTGCATCTGCCATGCAGTGAGAACATATAGAAGTGACCCATTCCATCATTCATTATAGAACAGCTGTATCTAAACAGTATCTAAAAGGAGTCACCGAAGTAGACTGTCCCATTGTATAAGACAGGTGACAATTACCTGTCTTTCAGTTACATGGAAAAGGAGAGATCAGCACAGACCAGTTCAAAGCATCTTCAGAAAAAGCCACACGGCCTAATCCCCACAAAACTCTAGAACAACAAGCTAAGTGTCAAGGATCGTCTAAGTCCTACCATAAAATAAGCTAAATATTCATGTATCTTAGTTTGGTTGAAGTTAGTGGCTCTGATTAAGCCCAGTATGAGCAGAACATAGATTCCTGGAGTTAGTGTTCCTCTCTGTTAAGCACACACTGTTGTAATCGCAGTTTCAGTGTCCTTCGCTGCATGCTCTACCAGCAGACCAAGAACTACCAAGAGTTACACTCATTTTAAGTAGCACATGCGGTTGAGAACGTACCTGTTGCAAACCTGCTTGTTATTTCAAATATCATGGCACATTATGTTTGGCTTATTATTTCAATTCTTGAAGAACAGAGAAATTGCACTGTAATGCAGTGAAGAAAAAATAACCTTCAGAGTTTAAAAAAGTACAAGAGTTAAGAACAACGAAAAGCTTATTTCTAAGAGGAAGGAGTGACTTACAGCAGCAAAACCATTAAAAAGTCTTAGTTATGGACTTACTCTCACCCCTCCTTCCTTTTTCCTCAGACTACCTCTGACTAAGGAGTAAATGAAGAGCTAGTAGGTTTCTTCATTATTCAATGTGCAGTGAGTGAGCGATCTTTTTTGGCCATTAATCAAAACTTGTTCTCAATACCAAATTCAGAAGTTATTTGTGGTTTAAGCACAGTGCCATAAAATACAGCACGAAAGCTTCAAACTTGAACACATTTCTTTTTAAGAAATTAGCAAAAGTTGAAAAATTAAAGTTGTTTCCTCCACTGGAGAACTTAAGCACAATAACGGATGTGTCAAATCTTCTGATGTTGATTTTTTAATCCAAGATTATTTAGGGCCCTTTGTCTTCAGCAGCCATATAATGTTCTCTGGGCTTTGAAGTATTAAGGTATATGCTGAATAATAGAATGTTTTGACAGATGAGGCCCACAGCCTTAAGTTAGCCAGTAAGAAGACAAGTCAGGACATCGCTAATGAACAATCCCTGACAACTCTGAACAACTCAACCAGCACCTGACAGAAACTCTTTGAAAAATAAAAAGCAGTCAGTTCTTGCAAAAACGCTGAGCTGAAACCATGAAATCCTCTTTTCTTCAAGCAATTCCCTACTTCATTCATTACAGACCTTCCAACCTCTGCAAGAGAGAAAACCAACCTAAAACAAAACAGAACAAAGCAGCCTTCAAACCACAATCTTCTTTCTGCAAACCAGAATCCAGCCTCTATTGTATGGGAGGAAAAATAGCATATAATAGTTCATATGCTTCAACATTCTCTCTATAGAATTCTGCATATAGTGTGCGCATACAGATATTAATGACCAAGAGCTGGCAGCTGTGAATGAGCACACACACATAAAGAATGTATTAATTTATTTCCTACAGCTAAACAGAACTGTATCAAATCTACGGGATCTGCCCCAATTTCATTTCAATTTTCGGGAGGAGATGATGGATATGAAAAGCTGACTGGTTTGTAATAGCCCTATTTACAGCAGCATAACACCTGAGCTTAAAAACACAAGAAAAGAAAGAAAAATCAAGGTAGCATACACTACCCATACACTGGCAATTTCCCTCTGGCAACCACCAACATGCAAATAGATTGCTGCTTTACCCGATGTATCTTTTTGCTCATTTTCAATGGCTACTCCATTATACTACAAAACAAAAACAGTACAAACCCCTCAAAGTAAAAGAAAAGACTGGAGGGAACGAAAGGAGGAAAGTATTTCAAATGGTGGTTGTTCCTAGCTCTTAATTTTTGCTCTCAATCGTTTGCTTCTCCATCCCAAAGTTGTATTGGAAAATTTCTATGGAGATTTTCTTTAGCCCCGGCTGCTGTCAGCAAAATCATAGCTGTTACCTGACTTTGAAGTAAAAGGAGAGGATGGGCTACATGACAACAGAAACTAAGAGGTTACTTCCACATTACACTGGATTTAGGATCCAATTAGAGAGAAATGGAGAGGTAGTTTAGACACCAAAGGATAAAAATTAATTGACTAGTATTTTTGAGCATTTAAATTCTAAATGCCCTTTGTCCTACAGCCAGTGTTTTTAGAACACCCCTTTTCTCCTTTGAGTTCCTTGAAGATTTACCCAATACCCTACCAACACTTGTAACTTCTATCTCAAATTTCCCTATTGCTTGAGCATATTCTAGAACTTCTCCATTCTACACATTAAGTTGATTTCATTAGTTATGGATCAAACTGTTGGCTTCGCAATCAAATTACGTTCTGCCCCCCTCCTCAGGAAGAGGAGGCAGTTTTACAAATTCCTACTCTTTCCTGTGCCAAAAGATACCATTAAAAGAAGCCACCCCAGCATTCTCAATTCTCAAACAGTTCTGCAACAGAAGCAAAGATTCATCTTCCCAAACCAGAAAGCAAAAAGCCCCCAAGCATCCCCATCCACGTCTTTAAATCATTTCTATGTAATGAAGTGCTCGGGTCTGATCTCGACAAATATAGAATGCCAAAAGAATTTTCTTAGGTTGCATCTCTTTGTGTACACAGAGAAACGGTTTTTATTGGGTCTGCTTGAGAACAGGCACGCAATGCTCTGGCATCAAGCTCCGTATTAAGCAGCAGACTACAAGAAAGAAAATGGTATTATTAAAGGCTGCTTGCTCCTTTAACAACGCTTTGCTTATTGGAGGCATTCCCTTGGCACACTGAGCAAGGAGAGAGGTGTTCTGAATCTTTCCTATCTTCATTTTGACTCTTCCTTTTGACTTCTGCTTTATTAATAAGCCACACACAAGTAAATTTACAACACATTAAAAAACCCCAGCTATTTACAAATCTGCCTCAGACTAACAATTTAATATGAGATGTTCAACAATGGCGTATTTCAGTTCTGAGAGCAGAAAAAGTGACAGTATTTGACCTGCTAATTTTAATATCTAACTTCATTTCAGTTTATATTTTGTAAGTTGGCTTTTAAAATCCACGACAACATTTGGAGAACTGCTTAAAATAAGATGGATCATTATACAGGCTAAACGTCACAGCACGTAAGACACAATGCATGCGTTTCATTCTTAAAAGCACAGTATTAAAACCCCTCAGCTTTCAAGTTTCTGTATTTCAGTCATCTCTATCGCATGACGACCTTTGAAGCAACGATCAAATTAACATCTTTCTAGCTTTCAAATATTATTTTTGCCTTCTTTTCCACTACACAAGTCTAACTAGATGATAAAATAATGCCTTACCAGATGTTGTTATTTGTCCATTACTTAATTACTGGTCCCAGAGCCATAGAACACACCCTAAACATTTATTCCAGAATCCATCTAGAGCGAATGTAGAGAGTTTGGATGCTGAGATTGGTTGGGTTTAGCACTGGGGGGAGCGGGGGAGGTAGGGAGGGGAGGTGTCAACATACTCAAATATCAAAGTTAATTCTAATCATTAAAAATTAACTGGATATTTTAGTTTAAAGATCTATATAGAGCCATCTGCATTAAAAACTTTCCCTGCATCACATTTAAAGGTTTTCAGAATTCATAGCCTGAGATCTTTCCCCCACACAAGGAAGCCCTTTTGAAGCCCTAACATGCTGCTTGGCAATACCATCCCACCCTGGGGAAGATCACCACCACCCCTTTTTGTCTGGCTGGAAGCCCGACTGTGTCGCACAGGTATCCCATCCACCCGAAAACAAAGAAAGGCTCTGCAAGTGCAGACTGACGTCACTGCAGCTCCAGCGAGCACCGGAATAGAAACTCCAATGTACACTTCATACTACAGTCCTTCAGGAAGCCAGAACCGTACCCTCCTGTTACAGTATAAAATGAACGTGCAGAGGGATGTGCCGGGAATACAAATTTAATATATCCTGTACTAAGTGACATTCTGTTTGTTGCATAGCAACAGGAATCTACTGCAGGAAAACAATATGGAACTTTCTTTTTTTTTTTCCCCTTGCCAAGCTACAATTAACCCCAGTCTTCCCAAGAAACGGAACATGCACAGCATAAACACCACCCTCCTCATCCATCTAATCGAAGATGTCATGTCCAACGCTCACTGGTTTACATCAAATTGATTCTGTACATTTCAACAGTTGTAGGGTATCGTGCTGCTAGGAGAAAATCCATTGCTATAACGCATACAGCCAGCAACATTTTAATTCTATAGTAATGCCTCAGAAAAAGTTCTTAGATGCATAAAATTTCCATTGGGAAGTGTGGAATGCTTTCATCATTTTATACAAAATTTTTGTCATACTATGTAGAAGAATTAAAGCTCTCATTCTGGAAGAAAAGCCTATGGCTTCATTTCTAACTGCTTTTGCTTTGTTCTGTCTGTTTGTTCGGAGGCTGGTTTTGTTTTACAAAAAATAAATGAACTAAAATTAGCATCAACCCAAACTACTTCGAATTTAAGATCTGTCCTGAATTTTGAAGCTAAACTATGCATGGACATCTGACCTGTTCCTCCTCATGAGAGAGTTTTTGGTAAGACAGTATGAATTGCATAAAATCTCTCCCCTTTCCCCAAAGAACAGGAATATTATGACCACCCAGCTGGTTGGGAAATGGATACTTTAATACATCATTAGTTATATGAAAATATGCAATACCAAACTGGAGAGAATCCTCTCTCAGGTTTTTGTTTCTTTGGGGTTTTGTTTTTAAACATTCCCAGACAAGATGATGGTAAACTCCCTGAGTTACAACCAAAATATCTAAAGACTGAGCTTTGGGGTCAGTCCACTCCCTTCACCCACCCCAACCACACACATGCATGAGGACAGGGAGCTCTGTTCAGTCCAGTAGGAAAACAAAATACAAGATGTTGAACACTCCGACTACCACCGTGTAAATCACCAAACTTGAAAGCATTCCTAACAGTTACACTAATAGCTCAGTCTTCAACCTAACATCACTGACAAAATATGTGCAATTCACTTAGAAGTAGTAGTAAAGGAAAAAAGTTATGAAAGCCTTACTATAATAAGGCCCAGATAAGATAAAGCACACCATAAATGAGCAAGCTTACAAACACTTCCCCATTTAAAACAGCTGAGGATTTCTCACACCATACAGGCACTTCTCTCCCTCTTAAGTCACACTAGTGAGGCACAGAACAGACCAGATAGAAATCAGATACCTGATTGGAGGTGAAGATTGTACATTGACTATGTGGAATCCTAAACAAGTGAACAGCTTTGCACAGAGGCAGCACACAGAGGTTAAGCATGTGTATCAGGAACAGGGTTTTCTTTCTATTGCAAGGAGGACTGCAAGAGGAGAGGTTGCTTGGTTTGCACCCATCTGCCCTAAGAAAAGGATACACATGCATTGAAGGCAGAATATTCAGAGTATTTAGAACTGGCTTAACTGTACACTCTGTCCTGTGATGACTAACTAGAGACTTCAACAGGACAAAAATAAAATCCTACTATTGAGTATTATTAAGCATTAGTCATGTCTAGATGCAACCCTTGCAATGCAATCCACTTTTATCTGCATCTTACGCATTTACTACACTAGTGACCAAGACCACGTCCCCATGAAAACAACAGAGTTGGGCCCCTCAGGGCACTGTGAGCATTTGGTTTTTTTCCCAGTGATTCCCAATAGTCCAGCGCTTCAAAGGAAAATACACCTTTACACTTTACACAGGAACAGGAACATTAGAGAACTATTTTCAGTGGTTTACTTTCTGATATTTTCCTCAGCAATCTCCACTTCCTTTACGCAGACATCATCTTTGCAGAGTAATGGAAAAATGGCAATTTAAATAGTACCCTACGACTGCTTAGATGCTTGTTTTAAAGCACCTAATTCTTTATTCTTTGAAATAACAATTGCACCAAATAGCGCTGCTAGGTCAGACATCAAAACTATCACTACCTATAAGAAAATAAAACACAGAGCAGGATTTACCTGTATCTGCAACGTGCCTGCAGCAATCCACACAGTACTGCATCTCCACATGGTGTCTCCAAAGAATTGAGTAACTTTCTCAGGAACTCAGCACTTGAATGTCTGAAAGCTTGCCCAGGTCCTGCTCCCCACCACTGCAGCAGCTGATCTAATAAAAGATATTGCCTCTCCCTATAAAACCTCTGTCATGTTTATATCCTTAGAACAACACAGCTACAGCAACGGTATTCCTAACCTGTAAGGCAACCTCTGTGTTTATCTTACTGCCATCCATTTGTGGATTTAGCTACTGTTAGGCACAGTGGCGAGTACAAGAACATAGAGCTGATCCATCAGTGAATAAGAAATGTACAGCAAATACACAGGAATATCCTTGGGTTTAAAGTCACCTTTAGAGCATGCCAAACCAAGAAGTCCAAAATGTACTGTTCTTCCAACTTCATGAAAAGAATTGTGAAAGATATTGCCAAAATACAAGATGAAGCCTCTGAACCCAGCAGTCTAGATTTCTTCACCTCAACTTGGTTGTAAGGTCAAATGTAAAGTTCAGCAGTAACAGTTTTGAGAATAATTCATATATGATTCAGTTCACTGAGGTTATCACTAAAGTAAAGGCGACTAGGGTCATCACACTGTACTGGGGAAACTAGAACAATGGTACCATCATAATCCTTGAGATTACTGCACAACATATTTAGGATGCAAAATTTGTTTGATTTACTTACAGAACCATAGAATAGTTAGGGTCGGAAAGGATCGTCTAGTTCCAACACCCCTGCTATGGGCTTACTTCTTTTATGTATTTGATGCTTTGGTCTTCTGCCTCAATCTCAAGTCAAAATTTTCATCCTAAACCCATTACTGCATTTCCACTCCGTAGCTAAAAACCCAAGACGACCACTGAAACGCTACAAAACCTTATTCTCAATTACTCTCCAAAACATGTAACACTGAAGAAGCAGCTAAGTACTGGATTCAACTTCTGCTTAAGTTTATTAGCAACAACTTGAGTGCTCTAGCCATTCATCTGTTCTTCCTTCTACTCATGATTAGACATAGCTTCCCTGCTGGCTTCATAAGATGAACCTATCTCCTCAGCCTTCTCTTGGTCAGAAAAATGTGGGACTGCAGGCCTTTCATATTTTCACTCACTCCTCAAACAGCAGGCTCTAACCACAAGAAAAGTAGTGACTACAATACAAAGCAACTACTGTCTCCATACTCAGTTTGGGCCAAATGGTTCATACCTTACTAGGAAGGCAGTCCTGTGTTCAAAATACCTTTGTTTCATATACATACATCCACTGAATGAAGGCACGAAGTATCAGCCACTTCCTGCACTATCCTCGTGTTCTACTCATGCCAAAGTGATGCAGCTAAACACATCAGTGTACAACATCAAAATATAATAGTAGTTTTTTGAGTTCTGACTATACTCATAGAGTCTATCAAAGCAGTATTCTGAACCAGAAAAAAAGTACTTCTAAATGTAATTTCCAAAGAAATTTAGTATTTTTGCTAGAGTAGTGCATAACTACAACCAAACTACACCTGCTTTAAGTAAGATGTTCAGTGATTAGGCCTATATATATAAATACTGAGCTTCAGCTCTGATCATTTTCATAACAGTGCTGTCATTCACTACTTTGGTTTATTATCTCTGCCATAATTAGGTTCATTTGGATTAAATTTCACTGTTTTGGCAGTCCGGTCACAGCATCTATTTCAGACAACAGATAACAATGTTTATTCCTCAGCTGTAAAGTCCATTTAACTTAATCCACAGTAGCCACCTGCAGTCTTCTGAAATGGGCTTCATAAATGCGATCAAGAACACAGTACAAGTTTCCTAATAAAGCTTCACTGTGATCAATTTTAAGTACAAATCCAACAAGTTAAGAAAAAAGTCTGTTCCATTAACTTACCCTGAGTACTCTTACAGAAGAGTCACATTGTTTAACGGGCTAAGGTTTGCCAAACAATCATATACTTTCTTCGAGTATCAACAAGAGTTCAACACAGGAGAGGAAGTAGAAGGTATCAACATCCCTATGCACTGCTTATAAAAGACTAGAAGCTTTTAAAAGAAAGCAAAGAAGGGGAAAGAGATTTTCAAAGAAAAGGAAAACATACAGAGAAAACAAGTTTTCAAAACATGTAGCAGTGTATATAGTTCATAATAATGCATTACTGACATGAACATCTACAGCAACTAGAAAAGACAAACTCCTGATACCCTAGACTTGGAAGCTTGGTACCCAAAAAAGTTCTATTTAATAAAAGCTATTTCAAGAGCTAGTGATTTTAAGCAGCAACACTACCAGGTTCAAGGCCCAGACTTACTCAGAGCATATGCTTAAGTCAGACTTGCAAAGCCAACCAGAAAGCTGAATGGAACCTAAAAATACCAACCGCCTCTTTCTACCAATGCCAGTAAAAATACCACTAATACAGCAGTATTGAAAGTTCTGCTGGAAATACATGAACTACAACAGAATCCTAATTATCTTCCCATTTAGTATTTGCATTTGCAATCCCACACAATAAGGAAAATATGCAACTGCAGTGGAAGTCTCCACAAAACATTCAATTCTAGCAGATATGACCACATATGAAGACATACACTGGTGTATACAACTGAAATATAAAAGCATTTACCAGTAGCCAGATGAGACCACCATAAAACATTCCCCTAGCTACATACCCTTCAAAGTATTTCAATTAAATATTCGATACCACTGTATGATAACCTGCAATAAAGTGACAGCAATCAGTGGCCTAAAAAAACATTAAGTAATGAACTATATTTAAGGAAATTGCTTTAAGAGAATGACACATACATAGGAATTGATTTCTTCTGCAAAGAAAATTAAAGTACTTCTCTATTGCTATAAAACTGCAATTAAAGCATAAGAGAGGCTTTAGCTATACCAATGGTTTCTATTGTTCTTTTACTGTTCTGCTAATTTCCAGGTTTTAAAACATCTTCTCTTTTAAACTAGGCGGCTAGTACACTCAGAACACACACCCATCTCACCTCCTTTATGGAATTTGCAATAATATAGATTACTTCATAACCTGACTCAGGAAACAGAAAAAAAGTTTCAAATTTGTGAAGAATTAACGAATGAATGAGAGAACATTTGAAACAAAATCCTTCCAAACTTTTTCATGCTGCAAACCAGGAGTTTAGAGAGTTATTTCTCGGCAGCACACCAGTCCAGCAAAGTAGCATTTCTGCATCACTCTCTGGAGCACAGTCAGTTTCCACTTCTGACCCCCAGACTTCACTGGGTGTCAGCACCTTTCTTTACCCTAATTTAAAAAAACAAAAGAAAAAAGAAATAAAAGAAAAAACCCACAAGACCAACCTGTACACTTAGCAAAAAAAAAAGTATACTAGTTTTGGACTAAACGAGCTTCAACTGTTCTTCCTTTATATAAACCAGCTTCACCTAGAGAATTTTCAGCATGTGAAACTAAGAGAATCATAGAATGGTTTGGGTTGGAAAGGACCTTAAGATCATCTAGTTCCAACCCCCTGCCATGGGCAGGGACACCTCACACTAAACCATGTCACCCAAGGCTCTGTCCAACCTGGCCCTGAACACTGCCAGGGATGGAGCATTCACAACTTTCTTGGCAACCTGTGCCAGCGCCTCACCACCCTCAGAGTAAACATTATTTTTTGACTGAATATTGTCTGTGTTTCCTTTTAATGAGCCCTGCCTAAAGATTACTCATAGAGAGCAAGAAAATCTTACTTCAAATCCTTACATTAACTTGAGCATTGATTCCCAAAACATGTGCTTATTAGCAGCAGTTCAACTGGAAACCCTAATCCAAAGTAGACTGACACCACACTGTCACTATCATTTGAGTAGTAAGCCCAGAAAAATGCCACATCATCTCCCAAGGCGCAGTTCCATAAGCTGTCCACAAATGTCTACAAAACTGTAACATTAAGAGCAGCACGTGCATAACACTGTCAAAAGGTGGTAGGCATGATTTTTGCATTCTTTTTTGGAATTTTTTTAACAGTAGTTGTAAAACAGCTCCAGTGAAGACAACTTGTAATAAGGGATAGTAGGGGAGAGACTTATCAAGCATTAGAACAATTAAGTAGGAATATCTGAAATAAAATTCAACCTTTTTCTCTAAAAGCTGTACTGGTACAGAACATTTTAATACGAGGCAAAACTACTTCAGACTCAGTTACTTAGACATACATTTCTCAAATTAAAAAATTTGAAAGTTAAAATAAAATAGTGCAGCCTTTCTAAAAGAGGAAAAAGATTCTCTATGTTATTCAAAAACAACAAAAGCTATATACAAACCTCATTCTTTTCCAGGTTTGCAGAACACATGGGAAGTTAGGGCAGGGAGGGACAGTAGGGACACACCACCAGCTATTCATCTGGCAGGTTTAAATACTGACAGATACAAAAGTACCTTTGCCCCCTTATTAATCCCAAGAGAGATGCTAACAGCTCCAGAACACAAGGTAGTTTTATAGAACTCACAAGGACTGGTGGGAAAGGCAGGGTGGGGTGGGGGAGTGAGGTAGGTACCATCCAAAATTACTTAAATATATTGAAGCTGCTCAACAAGGTTCGTGTGACTTCTGTCTCTGCTACATTTACTTTTAGCTACTCCTAAAAGTCAATTTTTCTTTGACTCAAATATAAAAAGCACGTATCTGCTGCGCTCCCTCAACACCACAGCCCTCTTAAAACCTAAACATGTCTGGATGTTTAGAGAGCTGGCACATGTATTTCTACGCTGCTGAGTGGAAGCAGACATGAACTGTCAGGAGCAACTCTAGATGAAAGGTCAAAGTCAAGAAGGGAATAATCTCTGTTTCACAAAATACATTTGCTTTTGAGTAATGAAAGCAAATGACTCTGTCCACCGGTTCAATAACCTACTTCTATAATAGTTCTGCATGAAATGCACTGGCATGGCAAGAAGCAGTCCTCAGTAGGAATTATTTCCAATCACATGCCTAAGGCAGCGCTGAGATACGTCACTCGGGGTGTAAGTGTTCTAGCAAAGCATCCACTGAAACAGGTGCTGGAAGAATAATTCCTCTCCTTTTTATGGAAGCGTGGAAAAAAGGCTTTTTACGCTGCAGCAGTCTGAAGTAGGACGCTACCTCACCCGGTCTTGTTTTCTGACCTCCAACAACAAACACCACAAAGCCCTGAATCAGAGACAAGAAAAAAACTACCACATCCCCTTCCAGAGAGCATTCCTGAATTATACACACACTCCCAGACTGTTTCTAATTTTTAGAGGCTGACAACAGAATTGCTAAGATGGTCATAAATAGCTTTTTCTAAACCAACTCTCTCTTCTGATTCCCGCACCCTCCATTCACACAGTCATCTTTTAAAGACTTATACTTTTACTATCAAAATAATTCACTAAACTATCCACAGACCTTGAGGGCAAAACAGTTGTCAAATTCTGTATCAGGTGGGCAGAAACAACCCATCCAAAAATTACTTGCAACTGTCACAAATGAAGTGCTAGCTAAAGGCTGCACTTCTATCAGACAGATGACTCAGTCCATCTGTTAGTTTACTTAAGAACAAGGAAAGTAACCTGAATTCATGTATCTACCTGAAAAAAAACAACCTTGACTACACCACCTATTTTACTCGAGATATGAGCAATTTTAAGAACCGTATTGGTTGCAGTTATGCGTCTCCAGTCTAATTTAACTGCCTGCTTGCACTTCAACATTTTGTCAAATACTTCTCAACTAAATTAAGCTCTCTCCTTCAAATACAGTATTGAAACCAAAGGAAAGTCACAATTCCAAAGCGTAACCCTACGTATTGCTGTACGCAATAACTTAATGCCACTGCTGAAATTAAGGGCTTTGCTACTCTGGTATTTTACCACCTAAAATAACTCCAGCTATTGCAGTAGACTGAACTATACTGTTGTCACTAATAACACAACACTCTTGTATACCCACTTTTCTGGAAACCCTAGGAGCCGTGTGTGGGTTCCTTTAAGAATTCCTAGCTCTGATAAACATACATGTTTTGTTAGTTCTGCCATGGGCTTTCACTCTTGAATTAAAGACATAAAAGCCCAGTGAGTATGGTATCAGATTTCTTAGCATGTTTAAAATATAATGAAGGCTCACTAATTTGGGCACAAAATACACCGACATCTAGATGATAACATGCATTATCTTCTGAAGCAACATACTGGAGCAGAAAAGCTGGTGAATGTAAGTAAGTAGTAATTTTAATATGGTTTAGAGGCCACAAATTGAGCTATTTTTTTAAATGTGAAAACACAAGTGAGGGTATGACATGATTTTCTAAGGCGGCAAAATCTGTAGTGATTTATCTAAACAGAGAATGAACATTCACACATATGACACACATACTCGCCTGCTGTAAACACAAATGAATATACCGGGCTCTGGAAAGACTAGAATTTAAAATCCTAAAAAAACACTGTTTCTTTCCCAGTTCCTGCAACTTGGGTAATGAAATCAGCCTAAGCAGTCTGCTTTCTGACTAGCACACTAATGAAAAACAATTCTTTCCCACACAAAGACATGGATGTAGTAATCCCAAGAGAAGGCTGTACAGTTTGATTAAAAAAAGAAGTCAGTATCTTGGAAAGCTCATTTATTTCTACTGGAGTTAGCATATAAAACGAGCTAGACACTAAAAAAATAAAGACAATTCTGTTAACCTTCACTGGAGAATCCCAGCTCTAGCAGTAGTTCTGCTCATCAGCTTCCGTGATACAGATTTCGACATATGCTTCAATACAAGTCTGTTCACACATGTTGTGATGGGAAGTTATGCTACTACTAGAACTGGGGCACCAAATTGTGCTGTTACCTTCTCCACCACCACCACATCCCAGCCAGCTAGTAAATGGAAACCTCCCTGAATATGCCTACTCCTGTGATGAAATAAGCGCATTCAGGAAGCTACATCAAGAGCAGGACTGAATTACTCAGCTAACCAAAATACAATAGGAGCAACAGGTGTTCATGGGAATCAACCGTGTACCTAAAGCCGGGGAGAGATACACACACACAAGCCCTATTCAAGCTGGCTCCTGAACCAAGTAACTTCATACTCAGGCTAGACCATTGGAGATTTAATACTCAAAGTTGATCAGCAACCTAAAACCCCTAACAGATGCTACTCAAATAGCATATAATTTTAATTTGAATACAAAACAGGCTTCTGCAAGAACTCTGCTGATGTTTGTGTCTTACCGAATTGCTGATAATTCTACAAGAAGATGATGCTCTTCACAATGATGTTTAATTTTATTTGACATAAGGAAAAACAGTTTGCTTTTTGGTAACTGACCCAGGCAAGATGCAAGGGCTTAGCACGAAATCATCAGAATCAGTTCAGGCTCGTGATGGCTGAAGAACAACAGGCTCTCACACATGTACATGCCAAAGGATGGGACATAAACTGAGGGGTTACTGGATTTTTTTCCTGCAGCCTGTCTAGTTCTTTTTGCATTCTTGGGAGCACCAACTGCATACCTATCTGTAGAACAGCAAACTGCAGAATGTACTTTATGCATTCCAGGAGACCATCAGTAGCGTGTCAAAAGTATGTTTTTAGTATTAACTGCTAAAATTTAACACCACCAGCAAATAGAGGAGATATATATATGAAACATAGGTCACTTGTCCCATTCACCTTGTCAATCCTCCCCCATCACAACTTGCCTTGACCAGCAAACACAAAGACGCTGCCTGAACAAAATACAGCATGAAGCTATTGTTTAAACATGTTTCAGAACTATACCATCAATCGTAGTCTAAACAAGCCCAAAGAGAGAGCGTGCAGTGAAAGCTTGCCATTGTCCTGGAGTCAGACCAACTAAACAAAACGGAGTCAATTTAATAGTGCCTCCACAGAGAGAAAATACTTCTTTAACCACATCATTTTCTTAGCCTGTGTAGTTTAATGGGTACAGTTTGCTGCTTTATTCAAAAGGCTTGGAGCTTCCAAATGCTTCGAGCGTTCTCCAAATCAGGTTTCTTTGAGATACCCGATGACCACTTGGAGCAACCAACCAACCTGCCAAGTACATTCTCCTCTTAACACTCTGCACTCATGAGTGTTGTAGCACATTCATTTGCCTATATTTACTAACTGCTTCAAGTCAACTATTCCAACATCTAAATAAGCAACCTAAGGGTAGGTTCAACCTAGACACTTTCCTGTTATGCTGGTTAAGAGGAATATTTGTGCTCTTTCCAAGCTGGCAGAAGTCCTAGCACACATACAGTTACATCAGCGAAAGAGCAGTCTTGCTGGTATAGCTTACTTCCCTCAGCATCACCCGCACAAGAAAAGTACTTTTTAGCAATAAAAAAAGGTAAATTTATAGGGGGCTTCTCAAAATATTTATGCCAACTCTTGCTGGATTAACAGCACTCATTGTGTTAAAGACTGTCAAGATAATAAAAACAACCCACCTCTGCTTAAAGGATCTGAACTGTGAGTTTTCCAAGTTGTAACTTTTTATTCACAGGGTATCTGACTTCTACATGAGCAGCATGAGTAAGTGAAAATAAATTATCACAAGACAAAACAAAGCTTAAAATAATGCGGGACATAAATACCTACAGTTAACAAAGAAAACTAGAGGGAAATACAGGAACGCAGTTCTAAACAAAACAGCAGGGAGGCTGTCCCCATGCCTCCTGCTGCAATGCTACCCTTTCCATTGATAATGCACACACAGCGGGCAGGGGAACCCTTAAACAAAAAATGTAATTAGGATGTTACTGCAATTTGCAGAGAATTCTTATGGCTCATCAGTTTTATGCAGCGGAGGAATTTTCTGATTTTCACCGTGCAAATCTTGCCCACCTATACTGCAAAGGACCTCACGACTTACAGTCATCTTTAAGACAAAGAAGGTTCAAATCCAACTGCAAGGCAGACAATATCTTCCGCAGGGTGAGAAGGAGGAAGAAGAGTAACTCGGTTCCCCAGTTGTCTGACTGAGGGACAGGCCTACAGAGAAGCACAAC